>NW_017731445.1:3215330-3231636 GCF_001890085.2 Hipposideros armiger | reverse complement strand
AGAGAATGGTATCCAAAGCCAAGAGAAAGGCTATGATCAAGTGTTTCAAATGCTGCTAATGGAAGAAGTAAGATGGAGACTAAGAAACTGACCATTACATTTACCAATGTGAAGGTCATCAGTAGCCATGACAGTACAAAAGGCTGACTGGAGTGGGTTTCAGGGAAAATGGTAAGCAACACATTGGTGATGGAGAACTCTTTCAAGGATCTTGCTGAAAATGGGATCGGAAAATGTAGACATTAGTTGGAGAGATATTTGGGGTCAAGTGAGATTTTAGTTTTAAGATGAGAGATACTAGAACACATTTGATGATCAGGTAGAGAAGGAAAATTTGTCATGAACTGAAAGGAAAATCTCTAGAGTGATATCCTCATGTAGGTGAGAGGGGATGAGACCTGGGGTACAAAAAGATGGAGGATGGGTAACTGATTTAGTGAATCAGAGAGACAGCTGAAAATACCTCTTTACAGAGAATTCTGACAAGAAATTAGCCATCGTTCCATAAGGGATCATGAAAGGCTTCTCGAGTGTTAGAATTCAGGGCTCTACCCTTCTGGGTAGGAAATCAGAGTACTTGTCTCTGGAGGAGCAGTCCGAGGAGGAAAGCTTTACAGATGTTTTCATGGAAGGGGCCCAAAGTAAAAGTCCCATTATCCTAAAGTGATGCTCAGAAGCTTACAAGCCTAGTTCAAGCAAACAGAGCTTTTATTCTTTACTCTTCAAAATGAATAGATGGTCAAAAAGCAATGAGTAACATGAAGTGCTGGACTATAAAAAAATCAAATGAATAGGATTATGAGAAAACAGGTGATGCAAGGACTAGAAGAGGTAAGGGAAGATACTGCATCTGTGAAATGATGAGAAAATGGTACTCCAAAAAGGAACCATAAGAAAGAAAATTTGGAAAGTAAATTCAGGGCAGACAATATTACAATCTACTAGAAGAGGGGGAAAGGCATGGAAGATGAACACAAGTATTGTCGCTAAGGTGTAGAGAAAAAGATGAAGAGATGCTCATAGGAAAGAATACTTAGGCAAATTTGAGAATTCATGCAAAAATTAGAGAAAGACCCAAAGTTACAGGATTTCCAGAAATAGAGAGGAAAGAGAAGACATTTTCAAAGAAAAATACCAGAAAAAATTTTCCATAATGAAAGTAACATGAATTTCCATGTTGCAAAAGTCCACTCAGTTTTTAAAACCATGACCAGAACTAGGACACATTCTCGTGACAAGGATGAAACCTTGCAGAAAGCAAAATACAATTCACAAAAGATGAGCACCTAAGATGGCATCATTCAATAGCAACATGGGAATCAATACAGAACATAACAGAGGAAAGTCTTCAAAATCTGGAGAGAAAATGATTTCCAACACAGAATTGTATACTGGGGGAGATGTAAGGGTAAAATAAAGACAGACACTTCCAGATGTTCAGGTTTTCAAGGAATCTTCTCCCCATGCTTCTTGGAAGCTACTGGAGGAAAACATGCAATTTAGAAAATAGGACATGCAACAGGGGAAAGTGACGAGGGGAATTTCCAGGATGACTAGAAGGAAAACCCTAGTAAATCAGCTCTGCAGCAGGCCTGGAGAGGGAGAATTCAGTCTGGAGCGAGAAGAGAGGGCAAGAGCAAAATGCAATTAATGAATTTACTTTCCATATTTGAAAATATGGAAACTTGTATTGAGGGGCTTTGAGAGAATGTAGGAAGACCTGGTCATGAGAGGCTAGAAAATGAAGCAAACCCCAGGAAAAGCAAAAGGCTCTGTGAGAAAGGAAATGTAATCCTGCTTAACAGTTTTCACAGCAGTGATCAATATGCAACAGCCACAATAATGTATATATGAAATGATGATATAAACCTGAACAGATTGTGGGAAAGGTTAGTGGGGATAGGGGGTATGGGGGTGTACATGAGCTATAGTATCCTCTACCACAGTGAGAAATCAACCTATATTGGTTAAAATTGAAAGTGGAAAAGAAGAATATAAGCGAAGTATATTAAGATTGTTTTATACCAGAAGGACAGCTAAAAGAGCTGAAAGCGGTGGTTTCTGGGAAAAAGGATGGTGGTGAGTGAGGGAGGGGTGAGTCAGGGCACTGTTGTTCTTTGTTATATACCTTTTAGCATTATTCTTTTAAAAAAACTATATTTATGACTGATACATAAGCACCAACATCAGGAAAGTTACAAATAAATAAATGAATGAGGTGAGATGGAGAGCAAAGGGTTTGTGGTCTGTCTACCTTGGGATGCGAATGGGATGAAAGAAAGGGAATCTGCTTTTTAGAAGTAGCAGCTCAGTTTACCCAGGGTCAGTACATATGGTCACAGGAGTTTACTCTCTTCTGAATCATGGATGCTTAACCCCAGCAAGGCAAACCGTGATGTGCGTCTTCCTGTATCTGAATCAAAGGCAAGAAGTAATGTACATCCCCACGCTCACCAGAAGGTCTGTGGGTTATTTTCACATGAGTAGCATGATAGCAAGTACAAGTTTTATTCTTTGGAATTTAAACATTTGGCCATGTTTTAGCCTTTTTGAATGTTATGATCTAGATGGGAAAAACAACTAACTGTTAGTATGGAGGTCAAGGGGAATTTGTCTACAATCGATGCTCCACTCTGACCTGATGCACATTCTTGGGTCTCAATTTCTTGTACATTTTTATTGACTTCAAACAGAAAAGGTGGACCTCTGTATTCAGGGGTCCATGAGGTGGCTAGAGGATTAGATTCTTGAAGGTAGTGATTCACCTCTCAGTTAAGAGAGAGGAAGCTACTATAATGGCATAGAGTATGTGTGGAAACCAAAGCCCTGTTAAACTCATAACCTGAGTGAAATTCTTATCTCCCTGTGCCTTTTTAAAATCATCATGCCCATTTTATCATCATCATTATTATTATTATTATTATTATTACATGTGATATCATTTGAGGAGAAGAAACTTGATTCTTTTAACAGGTCTGTTCTTTGCTAGGTTTTATACTCGGCTCTTACAAGAGGGCCCCACAATATATTTTCTGGAAACTTTGTATATATCAGATAAAGGGTTAAAAGCTGACATCTTTTGCAGACGGAAGTGTCATGATGCTTTTGGCAAGTGTGTGTGTAACTGATAGGACAGTGAGTGAGTCTGGTTAGATATTCCATGTAGTCTGGTGCTTTCTGTTTCATCATAACTTGTAGCTCAAAGACGTGGTAAATAGGGCAGTGTGGTGATCGCCTATGTGTGGGTATGTAGAAGTGTGTGCACCCTCACACACATATGTTTACATTAAGAGTAAATATGTACACACATGGTAATGATAAAGCAATGGTTAAGAAGAAGGCATAATATCACTGGAGTGAACCAAGGACAGAAGCTTTAGGAATGCAGCAAGGGAAGGAGATTACAAGATGTTAGAGAATTCATGTTAAAAGGTAAACATTGAAGCTTTTTTATGTCGCTGGAAGTTTTTGTTCAACTGCCTTCTGCTTTATAAACAAGGAAATGACTGCCTAGGTGGAAGGAAGTGACGTATTCAAGTCAGCTAGTTAGTGGCAAAGTTAAAACTAGGCCACAACTTGCCTCACCCTTGGGTTTTGCAATTGACTGTTGCTTGAGCAGTCAAGTAGTGAGAGGAATCAGAGATCATGATCAGGTAATTCAGGACACAGAGAGATTAATTAGGTCAGACTTTCCTATGTCCATAGCAAGGGCAGCGTTGACACGGGGAAAGAGTGAAAAAGTTAAGAATTGATCCCAGCAGAAATGACCTATTTTCCACCAGAATTCAGGCAGGGAGGCTAAACCATTCAGAGATAACTGAAGATAAAAAGAAGTTCATCTTGAATACATCATTCTTAAGTGTTAATTCATACCAAGTGGGACTTTGAGAGAAAATGGATTGATTACAATTTGTCTAATCGCTTTTTAGATCTTGGAAGTAATTACACTGTAGTAAATGGATACTGTTGTAAGAATTGATGGAGTGTTAAGATTGGCTGATGACTAAATGTGGAGAAGGGGTTGGGAGGGGGCATGGGGCTTAGGACACAGTGGCAGGGTCCACATATGGAAGAAGACAGGAACTTGAATGACAGGGGCTAGTCTTTGTTTAATGTGTTGTGTAAGTCAGAGTTCCAGCAGGAAATAGATGGCACACTCAAATTGGGTAATTGCAAATTTAATAAAGGGCCTGTTTGCAAAGGCATGGGCCAAGTTTTAGGGAAAGCCACACTGATATTGCCACTTCTTGGGCCTGATAGCAGTGGAGCCCTTACCACCCTAGGCCAGAAGGGGCAAGTGGATGGAACCTGGAAGAGAGTAGCACCAGCCCTAGGAGAGAGTTTCTGGCAGGAGATATGGGTATAAGGATATAGTCAAACAGTGTGGTCTGGTAGGAAATGAGCCATAAGAAAAAGATACCAAACAGACCCTCACTTTACTCCAACTTTCTGATTTCCTACTGGTACCTCTGTTTACCATCCCAACAGGAAGCTAGTGGGTATTGGAGTTCTTTGACAGAGTCTATATGGGTCACCCTCCCAGGGTCTAGAGCATGCGTTAAAACTCTTGCCCAAGGCAAAGAAGAGCAGAAAGTGTATCTGAAGTGACAAGTGCAAGATATCCAGGACAGGGGTCTTGAGTGATACATTTTTCCCACATACTGCATATTGATTTATTATCTAAATAGACCTTTTCCTTGTGAAACCATTTCTCTCTACCCCGCCTCCCCTCACCCCCCCAGGACAGTAACTTATGCTAACATTGCCAGGTTTTGGAAAGAACTGCAAAAGGCTAACTCTGAGAATGCTCCTTAGCATGCTGCTATGATCCCTTTTACCGTGTGGCACTGTCCTTTAGCTTAACATAGTAAGATGGCTTTCCCAAGCTCTGATAAGTTCCAAAGCCTTATTTGATCTTATATACTTACAAAACAATTCAGCTCTCTTGACTAAATGAAATGTATTATTCACATGGCAAAGTCTACCATGATGACTTAGTCGTATTCCCTTTGGTCTTGACCCATGATAACCACTGTGGTTTCCAGGTATAAAGGAATGTGGTGACAGTGTTTAGTTTTGAAAGTACATGCATTTCAGTGAAAGCAGGATTGCTTGTTCCCGTAGATCCAACTTCTGCAACATAAGGCCAAATCCTGCCTCAATGTTTGTGAGCTCGGTAATACATTTCTTCAGATTAAGGTGGGTATTTAGACCTAGTAACAGTTGACATTACAAGACTCCAACTATAAGTCAGAATGAAAAATAATTTATATACACTAAGATATTCAACTGCCAAATGATTAAGAATGCTTGTTTGGACATTTGATGGGTTCTCTTCATAGTGATGATGATGGTCAGCAGTTATTGAGTCCTTACAATGAGTGTGGGAGAGTTTTATATATTGACAACCCAATGGGTAGGTCCCTAATTTATATATAAGGAAATAGGCCTAGAGAGGTTAAGTAACTTGACTAAGGTCACACAGCTAGGAAGTGATAGAGTCAGGATTCTTACTTCTAAATGATGATTATTTGAGAATCATCAGGAGGCATCTTACTGAACAAAATGAATGTTTAGCTGGTCTAAATAGTTGGTACCAGGAACCATACTGGGAAGCAGATTCTAAAATGAGATTTTGAAACTGGATCATCTGTCAGCTGGCTCAGAATGCAACCCTCTTCATAACCCCTGGCATGTGGTTGCAGAGCAATTGTTAACATTTTCACTGGTGTTGAACTTGAATGAGACACAGGTGGAAGGGAACGCACTGCTGGATGCAATATTTCAACCTTTTGAGAGGTTCATGTAGTAGTTCTAAAGATGGGGAATTGGATACCTCTTGCTCAGGCCTATTGAAAAATTGGGAAAAACAATGATAGGCTGAGGGTGATTAATTACCAATTTAAACCTAAATGTGAAAGCCAGAGAGCCCATGGCAGCATGTAAAAAGACACTCCTCTCCGCAGTTGGAGAACAGAGAAAGTAGATGACCCATAACTTAAATCTCAATTGTCAGGGTAGCAGAGCCCCAGGGAAGGCTAAAATCTCCACTCTGGCAAGTGTCCTGCCACTGTTAGGACACAGATGGGGAAGAGGTGAAACTTTGAGGTTTGGCATGGTGATAACACACTAGAAAATTTTGCACCCTCGAAATTTTTCTTTTCTCCCTGAACCATCTGGGCTTATGGTAGGCCCATTCCTCCCTGTATAGTCTAGTTCTCCCGCCTTTTTGAAGAAAATGCAGAAGTATTTGTCTTGGACAACAACACGTAACCCTCTCAGGACCTTCCTTCACCACCTTTCTGGCCAGCAGACCAACAGTTAGGGTCAGGCTACAACATAACCTAGCAGGGGAAGGGCTCTTCTACTAAGGGAGAAAAGGAAGTATACCTTTAAGGATGTAGTCAACTTGTACCAGCAGGAGATAGGAAAATATGGATCCTGTGGGTACTGAATAAAGTGGGAGGGTGAGATAATTTGGATAAGAGAAGCTTATTGATGTGGGAGAATTCTCCTATGATATAGAACTTAACACCTGTAAAGGACCCAAGAATATGATACCTACATGCTGCTAGAATTGCTCTCACAGCTTGGAGAAAGTTATGGTCCATACTGAGTAAAGTAGAGACATCAGAATTGTCATGGCAGGTGGTGGTTGGATCAAAACACTTAGAAAAGAGGTTATGCTAATGTGCAAAACCTGCCAGCCAACTATGTTCTGTGTGAAGGTTTAAAGGACGTTCCACTTACCAAAGGGATAAAGTATGCACTGGTGAGAAAGGCCCCAGCATTGTTGAGAGGCTCAGTGGTGGTTGTCCTCTCAGGCCAGGGCTGATAGAAGGGTTGCTGTTTTAGAACTGGGCTCTGATGCAATGAGATTGACGGGAGCCTGATAATATGGGCCAGGTAGGGGCACTTGCCCACCAGAAGCAAGATGGGATTAATGATAGTAATCCACAGCAAGGTTGCAATGACAGCCAGTCATCTTGTCCCACAGAAAGCTAAGGAGATGGTTCATAGACTACAATGATTTTAGGGGCAAAATAAATGGGCAGCCAATGAGAATATTGCTTAATCAAAAGAATCAGGAATTGATGATCAAGAGACTGAGGGCATCTGCTTTAATAGAATTCCTAGCCCTGATTCAGGAGGTGAGCCTGTCTTCAGACGTGAAACCCAATGACTAAGGAGAGGCTGAGTATTCATGATGAAAGACTTTCCAACACCATGACAACTATACACATTAATTATACTCCCAGTCTTTTCCCAAAGGGACCTATGGCCATTTAGTTGGGAAACCACACATTGAAAAAAGGGCATAATAAATCAAATATTTTGTGGGCTGCTGGACACACAGTCCAAGTTGATATTGATTTACAGGTTCCCACACATCATCACTACATTCCTGTTAAGGTAGGGATATGTGGGCACCAGGTTATAAACCAGGTACTGGCCAGGTTTGGTGCATAGTGGGTCCACTGGTCCAGGGACCTATCCAGGGGTTGTTTCCTTGGTTCCTGAATGTATAATTGGGATGCACACCTTTGGTAATTGGAATAACTCTCCCATTAGCTCACTGGACTATGTTGTAAGAACTTTCATAATGAGAAGACCAATTGGAGGCCCCTGAATCTGTCTCTTGCCTGATGTTTAAGACTGTAAGTAAAGGTAATAGCACTTCCCACTAGAACTACAGAGATTAGTGCCACCATTAAAACCCTAAGTAATGCAGGAGTCGTGGTGTCCATCATATTCCTACTCTGGCACTTAGAAAAGCCAAATGATCCTGAAAAATGATTTGGATTTCTGCACATTCAATCAAGTAGTTTTCCCAATTGTAACTAGTGCATCAGATATGGTAACCTTTACAGGTTAATATGGCCTTAGGTACATGTGCCCACTGACTTGGCAAATAGACTCTTTGCTATTCCTAAGAAGAAGGAAGACAAGCTACAGTTTGCATTTACATGGAATGATCAACAATATACATTTATGGTCTTGTCTCAAGGCTTATTCTCCTACCCTGAATACAGTCTGACAATTTACTCTCCCACAATACAGTCCAAAGGAAACTGGACCGTTGGGATATTTTGTGATGACATTGGGCCACAATTTTGATGACCTCTCATTATTTTGACCAGATGAGAAACATATTCAAAATACACTGGAGGCCATTATAAATACACATGCAGTCCAGAGAGTGGGAGAAAAGATTCAGGTCCTACAACATAAGCGAAAGTTTAGGAGTCCCATGGTCTGGTGCACACTAGGGCACCTACTTCAATGAAGGGAAACAATATTGCGTCTTGTTCCTGGCATCACTACAAAGGAAGCGCACTGTCTGGTAAGTCTTTTTGGCTTCTGGAGGCAACACATTCCACACTTGGCAATACCACTCGCACATATTTACCAATTGATGAGGAAGGCTGCCAGCTTTAAGTGTGACTCAGAGCAGGAAAGGATTTTGTAGCAAGCTGAGGGTGCCTCTTAGCTCATACTATCCAGTAGAGCCTATGGTATTAGAGGGAATTGTATGATGGGAGAGAGACCATGTGGTATTTAAGGAAAGCCACAACGGCTCTGGAGTAAGGCCATGTCATCTGTAGCAGAATATTATACACTATTTAAAAAATAGTTCCTGATGTACTCCTGGGCCCTGGTAGATATGGAGCACCTGAGCATGTGGTATCAAGTGACATGAACTCAGTTCTGTCAGAGCTACTTAGTCATAAGGCCAGATATGCCCAGCGGAAATTCATTGTAAGATGGAAGTGGTATATCTAGGATTGAGTGTGAACATATTCATGTCATCTCTCACTGTCTCAGTTTCTCTACTTCAGCTCGCAACTAACTATGTGAGGAGGGTCTCTGTGTTCAACTGACAGAAGAGGGAAAAGTCTGAACGTGATTCACTACAATTGCATTGCTGCTGCACTTCATCCCTATGGATGGGTGGCCCTGAGAGAAGGACATGGGGGAAATCCTCCCAGAGGGCAGAGCTTTTGCAGGTGTATCTGGCATCCACAGAGTGTGGAAAGAGATGTGCACATAAGACTCTATCTAGATATAGGTAATGGTGAATACGTGGTGGTTTGCTAAGGGCTTAGAGGAAGAAAGATTAGAAAGTTATAGACTGGGAGATGTGGGGAGTAACAGCATGTGGGCGAACCTATGAGAGTATAAATGAAGTTTGAAGGCCCTTGTATCACTTATTATTTCCCACCAGAAAACCTTCTTAATGGGAAAGGCACAAGACAGAAGGACTTGAATAGCTGATATCAGCCAGACTAACTGGCCACTCCATTTTTGGCACAAGGGGCTCTTTAATGGGGTATTGTTGATGATAGGGGTGGAAACTTGGCATGGGTCCACCAGCACGGGCTCCCACTCACCAATGCTGTTGTAGCTATTGCTACTGCTGAATGTCCAACCTACCAACCTGTCCAACCTGTGCCCCGGATATAGCATTTTCCTTTAAAACCAACCAGCTACTGTGAAACCCCTTCACTCTAAAAGGGGTCAGTGCATTACATTACCTGACATCTTCTAGAGCAGCAGTTCTCAACTTTTCACAGGGGTCACCTAAGACCATCGGAAAACACATATTTTTGATGGTCTTAGGAACCGAGACACCACTCCTCTATCCGTCTCCAGGCCCACATGCAGATACGCCCACATATGAGTACCCGGCGACCCCTGTGAAAGGGTCATTCGACCCCCAAAGGGGTCACAACCCACAGGTTGAGAACTGCTGTTCTAGAGTGTTTTAGTCACTGAAACAGAATACCACAAAATAATGCTCTGACGAAGGACTCACTTTTATCAAAGGAGGTGTGGCAGTGGGCGTATGACCAAGGGTCCAGTGGTCCTGTCACAAACCACACTACTCAGAAGCCATCAGCTCACAAGGGAAGTGGAGCAGCCTTTTGAAGGCATAGCTGAGGTGCCACTTTGGAGGGGACAATGAATGGAGTACTATCCTACACTCTAAATTTGTTCACAGGGGCTGTCTTCCTAATACATGGAATGCTTGGGCCTAGGAACCATGCATTGGAAATAAAAGTAGCCCTTATTATCATCACTCCCCAGTGACATGCTTGAAGGAATTTGTATTTTGTGTTTCTGCAACTCGAATCTCTTTAGTTCTAGAGGTTCCCAGAAGCAGAACACTTCCATCAGGGGCACACGGCAAGAATCTTTTTACATTTTAAGTTATGGCTGCCACCTAGCCACTTTGGGCTCTGATTGCTGAGTCAGCAGCAGACAATAAATGTGTCATCCTCCGAGCAGGAGTGATTGGCCCCAATCATTAGAAGCTAGGGCTGCCCTTACATACTAGGGGCAGGGAAGAGTGCCTGGGGCACCCATGATCTAATGGGGATGTTTCTTAGTTCTTTCCTAAAAAAAATTTTTTTTTACAGATAATTCAGCTTGTTTATTTAAATTATGTTGTCTGAGTCAATCTTTTTTTAAATTTTTCAAGTACAGTTAATATTCAATAGTAGTGTATATTAGTTTCAGGTGTACAGCATAGTGGTTAGACATTTATATAATTTGCAAAGTGATTCCCCTAATTAGCTTAGTACCCATCTGACACCATACAGAGTTATTACAATATTATAGACTATATTCCCTATGCTGTACTTTACATCCCCATGACTTATTTGTTTTATATCTGGAAATTTGAGCCTCTTGTTCTCCTTCACCTTTCTCTCCCTTTTCAATTTCTCAATTATAATTGACATTTACTATTAGTTTATATTAATTTCAGGTGTACAGCATGGTGGTTAGACAATTATATAATTTACAATATTATAATATTGACTATATTCCCTATGCTGCACTTTACAGCCCCATGACTACTTAGTAACTACCAATTTTCTTCCCTATACAATTTTGATAGTAAATGGAAAAGTGCTGCAGCTACAACCTGAGAAATGCATGTTGATTACAACCCGAGAGGTACCCTCGTACCCACTTAGGGATGAGGGTAAACCACCAAGATCTACAGAGGTGCTGGCGGAGGGGAAGAAAGATGTAGAATGGGTAGTAAAGAAAGACAGTGAGTGCCAAGTGTGTTCCCATGACCAGCTGCAAAGGCCAAAGTTCTCATTTGTCTCAATAACTCTCCTCTTGAAAGGTTCCCTGGGAAAAGACACAAACCGGAAAGAACTCCATGACAGTTGTTTCCAGAAGGAAACAAGTGGTCTTGGGTGGCAAGGAGGGGTCTCTAGTGGACCTGTGGTGAACCCACTTTTGGACAGAGGCACTTATTCCCTTCCTACCACACGTGGTGGCTGCTGACCACTCGTAGCTGAGTCCCTTTGAGGAAATGCCCTCAGGTGAATTAAGCTGCCTCATCCAAGTTTATACCCACTCTCTGGGTGTAGCCTGCACTCAATGACTGGTCAAAGCATGGGGACAAATGTCTGGCTTCTTTTTCTCAATTTGGGACACTTTTGATGGGCTGTTCCAGCTCCATAGTCCCTTGTGTATTGTCTGGGGTTACTCTTACATCCCTGTAGTTCTACCTTTGCTCAGTTCTGCTTCCCCTGACCCCTCTAAGATGTTATTCACCAATTCTCTTCACACAAATCGCCACTGCCTATTTCCTGAGAAACCTAAGCTACAACAGATAAACAATCTCTCATCAAACATAAGGGATGCCGACTGCTCCTGGTCACAGTGGGTTGTTTTGTTAATTTCAATTTTTATAGAGGGATCTTTCCTAATATTGTCGTTGGATTTTAAGGGTACCCTACATGCATTCCAGTAGTCCTCTATCCCTTTATTGCATTAATTAGAAACACAGAAATTCTCTGAATTCCCAGCTGCAGGAAAAGTGTCCACTGAGGAAGACATCATCTTGATGTGGATTTGCATTTTTCTAAGGGCTTATTTGGTAACTACGCCAGCTGTCATTTTCAGCTGCTTTGAGTTGGCCCATGCTGTCATTACCCTCTGGATGCCATTAGAGAAAAATGTGATTCATTGTTGTGTGACTATTGCACTGGCTAGCCTTTGCGACCCAGGTTGTTTCATTTAGCTCTTGAAACAAGATTGTGAACGAGATGTGATTCCTAATTAAAAGGAAAGGAAAATTGAAACTCAGTGAGATTGGATATTTTTTCAGTACCACTGGCTAGTAAGTCTTCATAGTCCAGACTCAAATCCAGGTCCTGGCTCCCCATCTAGCATTCTCTTCTCACCTTCATAAGATCATAATTCAATGTGTATGGGCTCACATCTAGTGCCTGGACCAGGCCCAAGTGATTCTTTGCATTAAATAATCATTTGTAATGAAGTGGGATCTCTTGAAAGCCTTTGAAATGCTTCATGTCCCTTTTCTAACCGACATGGATCTATGCTAAGTAATGGATATTGTTTTCTCCTTTTTTTTGGCAAGCCCCTAAATCCTGGTTGGGGAGTTGCATCACTCTTCTGGCTAAAGTTTCATCCCTTACATGAGGTCAGCCCAGTGAAGTGCTCATCTATGAGCATGCATAAATATGTGGTGGAGAAGCTCAGCAAACTCACTCTTGTTTATTTACTTGCTTCTCTATTTTATTCTACAGTTGGTATTACCTGGAAAGTCATCCTGTTTAGTCACAATGTAGAATTGCATTCCTTGGCTGGGAAAAGGCTTGTTGGTGAAGTCTGATGCTGAAAAGTAACCTTCTTCAGGAAATGAGTAACAAAGACCTGTTATTGTCTGTAATAAGAAAGAAGGATCTCAGGAGAGAAAGTAGTTTAGCAACTGATGGACAATGGTCATTACAGACTGAGTGCTCCAATAAAAATACCTTTCAAATCCTGAAGAGTGGGTTTCTGAATTTTAAATATAGAGTCTTGCTTTTCACATGGAACTGTTTCCAAATGACCTCCTGACTCAAAGGGGTAGAGTTAAAGAACAACTGAAGACAGTTATGTGATGGGAGGAAATGAATGGAGACCAGAACTGTGGAAACTGCAGAATATATTTTCTGGTGTTTTGTATTTGAAACGAAGAATCTTCCAGTACACATATAAGAATATGCAATAGCATATGTGTTGTATCCAACTAAAGTTTGGCGGCAAATTATCATCAATATAATGTCATTGGTTTAGTCTAGGAGGCTCAACCTGACTCCTAATAAAGCTGGACCCTTTGGAAGATGATACAGGGCAAAATATACAGGCCAACCTTACGATGCTGAAGAGTCCATGTGATTATTCACATAAAGAAAACTATGAATTTTTAAAACAAAGAAATCACTTTGCCATACATCATCCATGTATGTAATTCAGTTCATTTGGCTGGTGGAACTAAACTTAAGAAAGCAGCTGGTGAGACTGATCTCACCAGCATGGCAGATTCCTTGGCCATTCTTCAAAACACATTAAAAAAGAGAGACATTTCAGCCATTTGTCGTGGAAGTGTGACTGTTTTATGAGGCTTCCAGGAGAAGAGGTGATGGGGAAATAGACTCCATTCATTCCACACATGAATTTTGGCTGGATGTTCCTAAAGGATTTGAAAATTCTATATGCATTGTTGCAACTCAGTTTATTTAAATAGCCCCCCAAAACATAAAAACCAAAGCCCTTTCTTTTACTTGCCACATTCTATCACATTTTCACTTCAACAACTATCTTAAAAAAGATTCTCCACAGCCTGATTTCCTCTTTTTTTCTTATTTCTAGCTAGGATTTTTTTCTTTTGGGAAAGTTTCAGGTTTAACTAAATCATTTTTATAACTAGTCATCTAAACTGAAAATCTCTTTCAAATAAAGGATGCCTTTTGAATGTTATTAAATATTTTTAAAATCATTAAAATAAATATTCTTTGATTCTTTCAACTCAATATGTGTTGACTAGGTACTCTTCCAGGTCATGGGTAACAGCCTAAAGTGACAAAAGTGGTAGGAACTTGAAAAATTGTTGAGCTGCCCTGCACATCAACTTCTGGCCTTTGAGTGACTGGCACTGCTGCTGGAGGTGATGCAAAAAATGAGTACTGTTGATTAACTACAATATTGTGCTAAGTGTTTAGTTAAATAAGACCTCACTTTAAAGATGTATTTTAAATATTTAAGCAGAGATCCCTGAATTGAAAACATCTTGAGTAATCTAAAAGAATGCACTTCCTTAAATTCTTATTGAAACAATTATCTAAAAATAATTACCCTTTCTAAAAATGTTGGCTAATTAAAAAGGGTAAATACATGTAAAAGGTATTAGTTTTGGTTGTAAGCAACAGAAACTAATGCCATATAGCTGGGGGTGGGGGATGGGGGAGGGAGATTTATTACCAAGAAATATGAGTTTTCTCAGGAAACCCAAGGACAAGAATGCAGCTGGGCTGTAGAAATAAACTGAACGCAGGACTCACTGTCAAGATCCTTTTTCCATCTGTCATCACTGCTCTTCTCTGTGTGTCAACTTCATTTTCTCCTGTTGCAGATTGGATTGAACTGCTTCTCCAGTTTAGATGGAGGAAACCATAGCCACTGAAAAGCTTGAGGGCCTGTATCAAATGAATAGCTTTTCATTTGATACAGACTCTCAAGCACACTAGTTGGAGAATATTGCTCCCTGTGAGAATTCCTAGTTCTCTGACCCACATTGGGTCACATGATCACCCTGGGCCAATCAACTAAGACTGGAAGGGGAAGGTCTCATTATAAGAACTGGACTGCCAGGAGCTCTACCATATGGGGTGGTTAAAGGGTAGAGAAGGCAAGTCTCAGGAAACGGTGACCAGGGAGGGTCTTTGAACGAAACTGTGCAGTCAACAAAGTAGTTGTCCATAAAAAAATAAGCAATGTTGTCTACATGTATTGCATATAAAGAAAATTTGGCAATAAACTAGAGTTGGCAAACTATGACCTATAGGCCCAATCTAGCACATGACCTATTTTTGTAATGGCCCATGAACAACATTTAAAAATGATTGCTGTTAAAAAAAGAAGACTATGCCATAGAAATCGTCTGTGGCTCATAGAGCCTAAAATAGTATTATCGAGACCTTTACAGAAAAAGTTGCTGACCCTGCTCTATTGCATGGCGGGTGAGCTAGCAGGCTCTGCATCTCGTCTGCTGGGTGCTAATCCTGGCTCAGCAACTTCAGAGAGAGAGCTAAGGCAAGTTACAAAACCTGTCTGCATCTCTGTTCTCTCATTTGTAGAATGAAAATAATAATAATTATGTCTCTCTTATAGAGTTGTCATACAGAGTAAATGAATAAATATGTCATTTAGAAAAGTGCTTGATATATGTTAAGAATGTTAATTATTATGTCAAATCACATAAATCTCAGATATGTTTATACATAAAATGAATACATATTAATATATACATTATATATGAATACATATTATAGATAAATATATTCATACACATGTACATATATAATATATATGAATATTTTCTTTTTGTGAATACAGTTGTCTATGAAATGTATTCTTAGAGAATACTGTTGAAAGGAAGCCTATAGTGGTAGATTTGGGGAAAAGGGAGTTATTTTTAAAAAAAGGAAGTTCCATATATATGTATATACCAATAGACAGATATTTGTAAGTATAAACATATATATATAAATAGACATCTACATATAAATATATAATAAACATTACTATATTTATAAATTTATATATAAATATATAATATGTAAATATAATAAAGAGTCTTAAAGCAGGACAGAGCTATATTTGGATGTGGTCAGATTTAAAACCAGTAGCTCATGGGCTACCGTGAGTTGACGGCGATGGCATAGGCTGCAGGCCCTGCTGCAGTGGGCTGCCATAAGCTACTGTGTGTGGCCAGCAGCCAGTGTGAGCAGCCGGCAGCCAGTGTGAGCTGCCAAGAGGCCAAGAGCCGCTGTAAGCAGCCATCCAAAGGCTGGTGACACATCTGCCTCACCCAGGAAAAGCGCAATGTTAATACCAACGTGGGCCAGTGAAACAACGTCCTCCACAACTAGACTGAAGAACAAAAGGACAACAACTTGTCTGTTCCCCTTCCCCGATTCCCCAATAAAATCTTTAAAACAAACAAAAAAACAGTAGCTCATACCAAAGCAAATAATATGAGTTTCACATTGTCCTAAATGTTATTCCTTCCTTTAAAAGCAAAATTTATTTTCTGACACTCAAGGAGAACATTTGTATTATAGTAATACTAATGTTTCAAAATTAAATTTAGAATATTTACAAAACTCCATCCATGCCACTTTGAACATTCAGTTTTTATTTATTTATTTATTTATTTTTAAATTATTTATTTTTTTATTGTTAGTTTCAGGTGTACAGAACAATGCAATAGTTA
>NW_017731445.1:3174432-3214820 GCF_001890085.2 Hipposideros armiger | reverse complement strand
TTCCTTCTTCTTTATAGCTGAGTAATACTCCATTGTGTAAATGTACCATAGCTTCTTAATCCAGTCGTCTACCGATGGGCATTTTGGTTGCTTCCAAGTCTTAGCTATTGTGAATAGCACCACAATGAACATAGGGGTGCATATATTTTTCCAAATTAATGTCTTGGGTTTTTCTGGATAAATACCTAAGAGTGGAATTGCTGGGTCATAAGGTAGTTCCATTTCCAGCTTTTTGAGATACTGCCATACTGATTTCCATAGTGGCTGCACCAGTCTGCAGTCCCACCATCAGTGCTCACAGTTTTTTATTTAATATAACAGTACAAAATGGAGATCCATGTATGGATTAAAATCTACATGAATACAATGATCTACTCTATACGATAATATTCCATCCAGAAACCATCCCAATATTAGAGTCTCCCCTCTTGTTTGTTCTCTCCTCTCATATTTCTGTGTTTGTATACACACTGTACACAAAGCCTTAGAGAACATGTAAAGAGAAAAATATAGGCACAATCAATATTTATCTGTAACCATGTTTTACATCATATACACTGTCTACAAAAATATTGCCCTTGTAATATTTTTATCGGATATAAAATATAGGGGTAAAAAAGTATATCTTACTGACTTTATGGTACTTTATTTAACACATACAGTATAAAACCCCATTTGGAAAAGATCTTTCTGAAAAAGGGGTTATCTCATCAATCAAGCACTTCCTGTATGTATTGTAAATAATAAATGTATGCCACATGTGTGGCTGGAGGAATGCTGAAAAAACTCTATTGGCATGCCAAGGAAATACAGCTAAAATAACTTCTCCTACCAACCAGTTCATTCTACTCAGCAAAAATCGGGCAAGCCAGATTCATCAATATTGATTTCAGGTTTCATCAGCAGGGATTTTTGAGCAAGACTCTTTTAGTTACATTTTCCACTTGACATTTCTCATTAGACTCAAAGTGTTCACTGTGTATAAGTCTTTTCATGTAATTCAAAACTGAGCTCATCAAGCAACCTTTCCAGCAGAAAGAAACAGTAGACATGCTTGCTTCTTGAAGAAGTAAATTTCTATATTTAGACAGTCTTTATATGTCAACCCAGAATCTTTGCTTCCTCTTCATCCTGTTTTTTTTTTTTTTTGTAGTGAAGATTTTTGTTTCTGTTTCTATCAATCACAAAGAAAGGTAATGTCTCCTTGTCAGAGCAATATTGGAAATATCATGAGGCACTAATTCTGAGGAATCACTCTGCTAGCTGTTTAATGGACCGTAATGTTCTAGTTAGGGCTTTTGGAGTAAGTCACATTCTGTCCACTCTTGACCCTAGAATTGGGATCCTTTTGTGCCCCTAAGTGAGTCTTATGTTTCCTGAGCTCTCCATATCCATGGACTGAAGAATAAATCACAAAATAGCTCTTATGTATTGAGATGAATGTGGAGGATCAGGTGGTATGTTATACTCATCTTCTTTTACACCTGCCTGACTCCACCTTCCTTCCAAGAAGACCTCACCGATGTTTTATACCCAAAATAAGCCTTACAAAGAAGCAATGTGGTACATTAAGAAACTCAACTCCTTAAAGATGGTTAATATTAAAAAAAAACCATTTACTTTAATGCAAAAGACAACTTCTCTGGTCACAACCATTCACCTCCCTCTGTAAATAGGCGCCATGTACACCGATCCTTCCCCTTGATTGATTTTGGGGTAGGCACTTGATCCAAATTGGGCCAACTAGATTCTTGTTCCTGGGAATCAGACACATGGCCTGGAATGGTCAGGAACCCAGGCCTCCTTGGAGTCAGGTGAAGAGTAAATTAGCTCATTAGAGAGAGCCTCTGCATAGTTATGGAGACCCTAGAGATGTCTCGGTGGCCGCCTTTCTCAAGGCTTCGCTGTTCAGCAACTCCTTTGTTTCCAATGAATTACTGGTCCTGTGCTTAAATTGATCAGAATCGATTTTTGTTGCTTGAAACCAAAATAGATGTACATCATTTTTAGCAATTAGTAACAACATACAAAATAATCCATTTAAGATTTATTTTAATATGTATGTGTTGGGAATGCAAAGGTTGGAGTAATTGTTTGGGAAAATATTGTTGGAATGAAAATGTTTGTATGGTTAAAACTGTCACACATTTGACTAGAACTGACTCTAGTCCAGCTGTAGAACTCTACCAATCAAAATATTTTTAAGGTATGATTTGCTGAGATTTATGATGACCTGTGTATAAACTAGAGAGACTTCAGCTTTGTAGCTCCGTGACATTTCTGGATTATTCTGAATCAGTAATCACAAGTCCTCCTATTGGGATGTGCTATGTGCAGGTGGACCCCAATGCTGATCTTTCTGTGTAAGAGAGCAGTTGAGTGAGAAAGAAGGATGAAAATTAGGCCCGGTTTTATGTAGCCGTCAGTGAAGCCTTAGTGTTTTTTGTCAAGGAATTTATTTTTCACAAGCAGTTGTTTATTTCCTTCACTTCTGTTGTACTTATTTATGAGATGTGGTTGTATGAAATATTCTTATGGTAAGGTCTGCATCTTATTCAACTGTGTCCCCAGTGTCAGGTGAGCCTTGGCACACGGTGGGTATATACAAAAAGTGTTTGTTGAACAAATGAGTATATCTATAACACAAATCATCTCATCTCAATTTATATATTACTTGAGGTCCTAAAAGTTTTGTGAAAACAGAATTATTGTTAGCCAAATCAAGTTTAAGTATATTCATGTCATGTGTTATTTCCAAGAGGTTTATTGTGCATCCTTTTGTGATGGGAACAATCATCTCCAGTTGATAATTCTGACAGCTTGGGTTGTCATGTCACAGCTTTGCTTACATTAAGGTACAGGGGTAAAATACTTCTCAC
This sequence comes from Hipposideros armiger, assembly GCF_001890085.2. Lineage (NCBI taxonomy): Eukaryota > Metazoa > Chordata > Mammalia > Chiroptera > Hipposideridae > Hipposideros > Hipposideros armiger. Next base: position 3,211,941 of record NW_017731445.1, on the reverse strand, counting down.
TTTAAATGATGTAACTTATCTGAATGTGATTCTAGCTGTGTAGGCCTCAGGTTTGCACTTATCAAAAATTAAAGCGTAAAATTCGGAATAACAGGGTGGGGTGGAGGGTAGAATTAGAGGGGAGACCCCTCCAGCAGGGGAGAATCTCAGAGGGGATTTATTGATCAATTAGCAATCCATATCATAAGCTAGATGGTAGGAATGCCAGAGTTCCTTTTATTTTTCATCTTATGTATTCATTGACATACCTGGTATGTTTCATAATAAAAAATGTTTTTAAACTTAAAGCAAGATGAGAGTTTTCTCATTAGATTGTGGGCATTTTTGACATGTGAAAATCTAACTGCCACACTTAATTGTATTTATCAGATTTGATTATATATTTTCCTAAAATTGGACTTCTATTTATTTTCTTTCCTTTCAGAATAAAAATGAATGTATTAATTGTGAAACCCGGATTTCCCTCTGAATCCCTCATAAAAATGAGGATACTATTCAAATGTATTCTACTTCAAAAAAATACGTTTAAATGGATTGCATGCTCCCTAATAATAAGAGGCTAATTGAACATAGTGGCTTATAAGTACCACTGAGTTGGTATTTTGAGAGGGCATTTTAATTGCAACAAAATTCATTGAGATTAAAAATGGGAAGTTCTTTTTAGGGAAATGGAAATATGACCTATTTCCACAGAATCTTCAGAATGTACAATGTTTTCTGCTCACTGTAGGAACATGAGCTTTTGGATGCTTTTACATGGAAATCATTTATTCCTTTAAACATTTTTTTAAAGCCTTTGGACTTCATACCTGAAAACAAGTAACCTCTCGCTGTGAAAGGATGAGCTACGCTGAGTGATGGGGTCACATGGTCTGTTGTGACATTAAAAATTATTTTAATGACACGTTGACACTCAATTTCGAGTGGAACCTTGTCGCGTTTGAAGGATGATGGGTAGTTTCATTCATGCCTGGCTTACTCTTTAATACTTCTGCACTGAAAACTAAATTAAGATAAAAACACAACCTTTGCAAGGATCATTTTTATTGTTTGCAAATTTAGTAATTGTACTAGTTTCCTGGGGCTGCTATAACAAAGTCCCACAAGCTAGATGGCTTAAAATGGCAGCAATTTATTCGCTCCCAGTTGTGGAGGCTGGAAGTCTGAAATCAAGATGTTAGCAGGGTTGGTCCCTCCAGAGGCCCCTGAGGGAGACGTTTTTCCTATGCCTCTCTCCTGGCTCTGATTATTGCCAGCCATCCTTGGAGTTCCTTGGTTTATAGCTGCATAACTCCAGGCCCTGTCTCTGCCATCACATGACATTCTAACCCATGTCTTCACACTGTCTTTTTTAAGGACACCAGTCATATTTGATGAAGGCCTTACCCAACCCCAGTGTGACCTCATCTGAACTGATTACATCTGCAACTACCGTATTTTCAAAAATGATCACCATGTGAGGTACTGAGGGTTATGACTTCAACTGTTTTTTGAAGGGGCACAGTTTAACCCACAGCAATAATTATCTAAAATATTTTTAAAGAGGTGAGGTGCCTGTTTTATCTATTATGGGAGAGGAATTGTTTGATGAATTCTGTGGAATTTGGGGTGGGGGGAGTGTAGATATCTCTTCTCTGACCCACTTGGAGGTTCCTGATTGAAAGAGTGAAGGCTGTTCATAGACTAGATGTACCTCCTTCAAGTTAAGCCCATCTCACTGTGAGCTTTCCGGAATCCTAACATTGGCACTGCTCAGAGCATTAAAAAACATCTAGTCCTGTGCTTTTCAAAGCAAGGAGTTCCTTATTAAGCTAGCTCTCATGGTTAATAAGATCTTATGGTTAACTTAATGGTTAAACAGAGAAAGTACGAGCTGTTTTTCTTGATGTGGTGGAGATAGAAAGGGTCCCAACACATCTACCCTTCAACCCAAAACTCTGTAGGTACCTCTACAGTCCTTGCATCAGAATCAGACAAAAAAACTTGCTAGTGATATAGATTTCTGGGTCTTCCTCTCTTCCTGACTTACTGAATCAATTTCACAGGTGAAGGGTTATGAATATGGATTGTGACCAGATTTTCCAGGTGATTCTCTATGCTCACTCAGGTTTAACAGCTTTTCTCTTAAGAATTTCATGGAACACAGTTAAGAATCTCAGATCTAGTTCACCCCCTCTAAGAGGATGAGCCTGGAATGCAGACGGGCCAGCTGAAGCTGGCAGGCAGACGAGGCTGGTTAGTAGCACAGTTGGGCTGTCCCCGTTCCTCTGGCTCCAGCCTCATTGCGAGTTCTGTACAGGAGGGAGCTCTTCATTGTGTAGCAGAGTGGGGGAGAAAGTCCGCTTCTGAACTGTTTCAGAACATGTCCCACACACTGCTTATCAATAAAAGGTATTTATTTCTTCATTTTGAGGGTGAAAAATAAATCCGTTACCCATGTTTTCACCTAATAGAACAGCCTATTCCCCAGGGTCAGCATTTAGGCAACTTGTAAAAATCGATCTCCAAAAGCTAATGGTTTTGATGGGGAGGTGAAGATTTCAGTTCTAAGCCTTTTCTTTTAACTAATGGCTCAGTAACAAGACTAAAATCATTTGCGACTAAAAGGAATTTCCAACGATGAAGGAGTATCTTAATAAGAAATGAGTGGGATAGTGCTGTTTCCCCGAAATCTTGGCACTTTCAACCTCATAAACCTGCCTGAGTTTCTGAAAGCAGCCTTTGTGCCTTGTCTGGCACCATGTGTGAGAGAGATCCCAGGTTTCTCATGAACTGGAGTGGCTGGAGTGATGCATCCGATCGTGTGAGGTGACACACACCAGGCCTTGGAACTGCCTATGAGTGGAGGTCCCTCTTAGCATTCAGGGTTGAATCTTGGGCAGGCGAAGTCAAAGGGATTCCTTTTATTTTCCTATTGGCTGGTTGTTAGAGGCATGCAATGCAAATTGGAAGTGGATTAGAGAAGGGAGAACTTGTTTCCACTAAGTATGGGTATAACTTGAGTTTGTAGTAGAAGGTAAAAATAAGACAGGATCATCAAACCTCTTAATTTTCAACAATTCGAATCCCCCTTCAAGTCTTGTTGGAATGCGCATACACTGATTTAGCACTAGTCAATTAATGAGTGTTATCATGCTGCGTTTGTTCTTCTGGGAGTGTGTAGGTTGCCAGCTCTTTCTGCATCCCTTGCTTGTTGGGAAGTGGCCCATTGGTTTCACAGAATATAGACCAATTTTTTTGAGATTTAACGTTGTACCAGGTCTTGGAAGCTACCCACATGCATATTTCTAAAGAAGCTGTTGCTATCATAGGTTCTGGGCATGAGCTGGAGGCAGAACTTTCCTTTCCGTCTTCCTGCCAGATACAGATGCAGCTGCACCTTTGTGACCAAGTGCCATCTGGCACCCTCCCCCAAGACGGATGCTCCACTCGATGGCCCAGTTGTGACAAAGAGAAACAGAGCTGCTGCACGACTTGGAATGCTCATGTTAGCCTAGTGAGTAGACTGTCTCTCTCTGTGGGTGGATTTCTAATGGGAAACAGTGCAGGCTACACAATATGGGGCCCCTTGTTCAAAAAGAAGGAAAAAAATTGTCACTAATGGAACGAAAATATAAAGCGTTTCCCTTCCTTCCATGATCTTTCTCTCCATGTGTCATGCTATTTTTTATTTGCTATTCAACATCATTTTAAGTAAAGAAAGATTAAAATTTTAAGTTATTGGCATGAATTTTACTCTTCATATGTTGCAAGGTCAGTTTTAAATGAAAATTTAAGAGCATTTAACTCATATGCAGAAGCATCAAAATTACACAATGCATATTTTGTAGGTCATGCATGCATATGTATTTCGTTCTTACCAGAATAGTGGAATTGCTTCAGATACTAACTCAATTGTTTTTATTTCACTTCTTGATTTACCCTGTGTACCAACACTATCACCTTTGGCTTACCCAAGAGCAGGGAAGAACTATGGGTTGCCGTATCTTTTCCTTTCTGTGTCATAATTTTCAGCATAACTGATTGGCTAATACAGGGAAGTAGGATGTGTAAGAAAATCAAGGATAGCATTCCTTGGTAGGTCTTGTTTCTTATAATGCCACTATATTCTTTCCGTGTTTGAAACAAATTCTGACTAGAATGGAAAGCACAGAGTCTCTGTTTACTCTGCCCTTCCGCTTACTCAGTTGTACACAACACTCTTATATTAAACTCACTTTGAATGGCATAGAACTCCTGCGCTTTTCAGGTCCACCAGAATTCAGTGCTCATAGGGCAAGGCAAAGGCGACAGCATGCAATGGCCCACACCTCCTTTACTCAGGTATATGCTCCATTGTCCCATTGAACTTTACTTACAAAACAGAAGGTCAAGGTAAAATTACTAAGAATTTCAAGATGGCGACAGGGGGACATTAAACCAAGTGTGGGGCCCTTCTGAGCACAGGGACTTGTGTGACTGCACAGGTCACACACCCATGAAGCCAGCCCTGATGGGAAGTTATAAGCAGAGAATTTGATAAGCATGGAATAAAGTCCAAAGACTTTAGGTGATTTTAATTTGCCACTATAAGGAATTAAGCCCAGGACATGTCCTAGCTCAAATGACATTCAGGTCTCAGGGCAGATGTCACCTTTTCAGAGAGGTCTTTCCTAACCACACAGCCTAAAGCAACTCTCCCTTCATCAATCTTGATTATAGCAGTGATTCTCAAACTTGGGTGTACATTGAATTGTTGGGTTCTATTTCGAGAGTGTCTGATTCAAGAAGCTAAATTAGGTTTGAGAATTTGTTTTTCTAATGAGTTTCCAGTTGATGCTGATACTACTGATTCAGAGACCAAGCTTTGAGAACCATGGCTCTATTTCATACTCTGCTTTATTTTTCTTACAACATATATCTGAAACTGTCTTCTTATTTATTTACTTGTTTATCCCTAGGGCTTGGACTATGCCTAACTTGAATACGTATAGGTACTCAATAAATATTTATTTAATTAATTCATGAAAATATGACCAGGAAGTTCGATGGTTATTAGATAGTGGTGATTAGGATAGGGTTGGGTCACAGAAACACTTGTACCTATACCCAGGTAGGAGGTAGTACAGGTCAATTTTGCTTCTAGGCAAATAAAATGCAAAGTTGCAAATACAGGGGCAGGGAATAGTAATCCTGAAACATGATGATAGGGTAATTTAAATGGTTGGGGTTAGATGGGGCTTCCTTATATGCTTTCAGGCTTAAGTATTTGGCCATTGCTAAAACAGAATTACATGCAAGGGTCCCTCTTGTCCATAGGTGGATTCTAGAGTCTCAGGAATTCTGCATGTGAGGGATCCCTTTTTGGTTGACCAAAAGTAAATATTCAAGCTAGACTACCTATTGCAGTTATCTCTGTGTTTATGAGTCAGGGAGATTCATAAAAGCTCATCCATGACTATGCCTAAGGTAATGACTGTGCTTTCCCAGCTACCCCCTCTGGAGGCTGGAATGCTCTGACTCTGCAGCCCCAGGGAAAGCTGGAGACTTTCAGGGACTTTCAGCTGTAACTCGGGGCACCTCATGTTTGAACATATTATTGTTGAATCACTGAGTTACTCCAGCCTTCCATCTCTCAGCAATTGTCCAGCATTTTGGTCAGCTTGACCTGATTCTGTTCTCTCTCTACGATTTTCTTTAAGAAATAGATTTTCCTGTCATCTTAAAATACCCCTTTGAGCTATCTTTCAAATGGCCTTGGCAGAAGCACGTACTGAGGGGAGAAGTTCCTGTGAAACTCCTAGAAGCAAAAAGTGGCAGTTTTCTTATAAGGAGTCCAGTAAGGAGAGGAGGAAGGCTGAAGACTCCACTGTGGACCCTTACGAGTGTTTCTGTAACAAGAGTGGGCCCACCACTTGGCCACAGTCAGAGCAGGCCAAGGTGAGGGGCGATCTGGGGAAGCCCTTTTGCCTCTTGGGGATAAGTCCACATTGGTGGTTCTCAAACCACAGTGTGTTAGATTCACCCGTGGCCCCAAACTCTAGAGATTCTGATTCACTGTATCCGGGGTGGGGGTGGGGTATCAGTCAGCTTGGGCTTTATAACAAAGTACTATGGACTGGTTGGCTTACACAAGAGGTGTTTATTATCTCACAATTTTGGAAGCTGGAAGACTGGAGGATAGAGATCAAGGTGTCAGCACAGTTGGTTTCTTCTGAGGCCTCTCTCTTCGCTTTGTCAATGGCCTCCTTCTCCCTGTGTCTTCACATGGTCTTCCCTCTGTGCTTGTCTGTATCTTTCTCTTCCTTTAAGGATATCAGTCATATTGGATTAGGGCCTACTTGACTTATTTTAACCTTAATCACATCTTTAAAGACCCAATCTCCAAGTACAGTCATATTCTGAGGCACTCGGGGTTCGGATGTCAATGTAGGAATTTGGAGGGGACACAATTCAGCCTATAATAGGTGGAACCCAGGGAAGCCTTATTTCCAGCAGTATCTCTAGGTAATTTTGTTAGAGCCCGTGTTTTGTAACCACTGCAAACACCTGCTCGATCTGCAGCCCTGTCCACTGGCACAACCCTTACTTTTCTCCTTTGCAAATGAGAGCTTCTCTGCCAAGCCAACTGATTTTCAATGGAATTGTAACAAATATGCTCCGGAAGGACTCAGTAACCCAATACCTTGCTGCCTGCAAATATAATCTGGGTTCATCTGTGGCCAGGCTTTTGTGTGTCAACCCAAAGACGTTTCATTTTCAATGAAGTATGTTCTCAAAAGCAAAACAGGTTTGGTCTTTGCAGAAAAACATGAATCTGAAGACAGGTTATGAGTGAAGCTTAGCATGCTGGAAAATAGATCAGATGTAGACCTAATTGCCTATAATTTATTTTCTGTGGCTGCAATTTGGTCTGCTCTCCAAGAATCTTCATTAAATCTTAAACCTCAGGATATACCTCCTTGTCCCCTAAGGAGCCGTGTAACACTAACAAGCATTTGCCTGAGAAGTCAATTTTCAGTATATATTCCACTCAAATAAACCCTTCCTTTCTGCCAACTGTCAAAACTGACTGTATGGATGCAAATAACTCATCTATAGTGGGAGCTATTCTCTCTGCATGTGTGTGTTTGGGGTGGGGAATGTGAAGCTGAGGTGAGTTGGGATTAGCCTTTCTTCATTTGTCTGAAACAACTTAACTTTAAGAGCACACTCCCCTTGCCATTTTCTTGAGTTTATGAAGTGGTAAATCTGTTCCTTAGTGGAGATAATATTTTCATTAGAATTTTGTGGGGCAAGAACAAGTTTTGAATTGTGCCTTCCATGTCTTAGGGTTGTAAAAATGATACAGTTTCCTCACCAATTTTGCTATATGAACAGCAGTGGCACCAATACTGCAGCCTAAGTATATAATTTGCTATTTGTGTGGGAGAGTAAGGCTCAGCCATCCCCACATTTTGGACTAAAAGGAAGCCTAGACACAGGCTATCCTATCCTTCTAGAGGGTTTGGAAATGTGTGGAGGTGTTTCTTTGTGCTTACAATGTCTGGGGGCATTCCTGGAACTTAATGGTGGGAAGCGGAGAAGTGAGACATCCTACAACATTCAGAATGGTTTCACACAACAAAGACTGATACACCAAAAATGCTTTTAATAGCCCTGTTGAGAGACACTCATAGATATCAAAGGGTGAAGTTTAATAACATTGAAGATGGAATGAAAACCAAAGTAGTGTACCCCTTCAACTCCCCCCCCCCCACCACACACACACACACCGCTGAAGACAGGCTAAACGGAAAGACTGGTCTGGCTGTTTCTACCCACATTGTTTGGGAGGAGGCTGGAACAGAACAAGCAGCAGATCTGGGCTGCATCTCTCAGAAGCAAGCTGGTCGTGCATGGTCTGCATCTCTCATGGAAGTCTGAGGCAGTGCCTCTGAGCTTCCATGCTGCTGGCCCAGAAGAGAAGTGAGGTCAGCCAGGTAGGCAAGTCAGAGAGACGGGGCGTGGACTGTTGGGTAAAGAGAAGTTCCAGAACTTCCCAGAAAGGATAGAAGAGTTTATGTGGTTCTGATTTTTAACTTGCATGAATAGAACATTGGAGAACTATTCTTCCTTGTGATTTGAACTTCATCTTGTGTAAATCTGTATGAGTACCTTTTTAATGACTTCTTCAGTTACTCAGCATTTTGCTCAAAGAATATGTCTTCATTTTTTATTCAATTAAAAAAATATAATTTTGGGCCGGCCAAGTGGCGCGTTGGTTAAGAGTTGGCTTGGGACGCCAGCTCTGGGCAGCAGGGCCCTGATTCGGATCCCACATGAGGGCCAGTGATGCTACGCCCTCTACAGCTAAGATGCTGAACAACAGTTTCACCTGGAGCTGGACTGAGGTGAGTCACTAGCAACAGCATAGGCTGCAGTGGGGTGGCAGTGGGGTGGCAGTGGGCTGCTGTGAGCTACTGTGAGTGGCTGGCAGCCAAGTGTGAGTGGCTGGCAGCTGCCATGAGCTGCTGTGAGCTGCCACTAGCGGACGTCCAATGGTCAGCGAGTGACTGCCTAACCCGGGAAAAGCGCAATGATGATACCAACATGGGCCAGTGAAGCAACTTTCTCCACAACTAGACTGAAGAACAAAAGAACAGCAACTTGTCTGTTCCCCTTCCCTGATTCCCCAATGCTGTTCCCCTTCCCCAATTCCCCAGTAAAATCTTAAACAAAACAAAATAAAAAAATTTCTCCTGCAATGGACACTCTTTTACCCTTAAAGTAAAATCATAAACTTAGTTTTATTCTACACACCTTTGACCAAAGAGTTAATGAGAGTAAAAGTGTTTTTTTATTCACTGTTTATGGTATGTTGAAGTTACTATAAATGATTATTTAAAGCAACAATTGTTTTGCAAGCATTCTTTTAGTCACAAAAGGATACTCCAAACAATTTTGAAAATACTCCTTACCAAAGATAACTTAAAGTTGGAAATAAGGTAATTCTCCCAGTATAAAAAAGTATGTATTATTTCTACAACTTGAGGTTCAAAACTATCTAATTTTTACAATAATGACCAGCAAGTAGTATGAAAATAACATTAATTGATTACCATGAAAACAGTTATTTCAGTTTAAAATGGTATAATTAAGGAATGTTAAAAAACTAAATTTTATCCCATGATTTTAAAGATTTCTATTTTATATGTATAGCTGAGACTCCAAATGTTATTTTCCCTTTGTTGAAAAAAAAAAGTATCTTTTTAGATCCAAATCTTTCCTTTGACCTCAAAATGAATAAATGCTTTTAACTGTTCAATTTCACAAACATTTGTCACGAACCTAGTGTATTTAAAGTAGCCTTCTAGGTGGGAGATGCGAGATTCATAAGACATATGAGTATTCTTATTCACTATCTACTAGGGAGCAGAGATAAGAACTGACATGGCTGGAACCTGAGGCAGATGGTATCTTGCTGCAGTGGTCACGTGAGGAAGAAAAATGTGCTATGGGTGCACAGTTATTCAAAAGATATGTATTAAGCATTTGCTAAACTAAGGTCTCTCTTGAGTACTTGGGATACAGCAGCCAACAAAACAGATATTATCTCTGATCTCTTGAAGTTTATAGGGTAGGGAGGACATATGTATCTAGAAAGGATTAATTATGGCTGGGGTAATTAGGGGCAATAGCATTGCAAAGACCATATTGTAATTTCTTGGGCTTGGTAGGTGGGCTCTCCACATGTAGAAATATCAAGGGAAAAAGCATTCCAGACACAGAGAACAGAAGCTCAGAGAGGAGTTTGGAAAGTGTATTTGGAAATGGAAAGTAAGTCTTAGACACTGGATCCAAGACACTGGAGCATAGGGTATATGCAGAAAGATCCATTGGAGATTATTTCCACGTTGTGAAAGATACCCATTGTCATGAATCACAAAGCGAAAAATGTCTCTTAATGGTGGAAGTGTTTCCTATTACGTTTTGTAAAGCAAAATTTGTTTCCCCCTTTTGTTGTGAGTCATCATCAACAGCTTAGAGTTTTGATCAGGAGAATGCTATGACCACAACTGAGATTGAGAAGAATAGCTTGTATCAATAGGGTTATTTAAAAGATATCAGTTGTAGCCTGCCCTGTCCCCTCTCAACCCCTGACGGGCAGGCCACGGTAGACATAGCATTCATGGGCAGTTAATCCATAGGCCATCAACTTAGTGGTGAAGCAAGAAAATATGAACGGGGTCAATCAGAGTCTTGCTTTCATGAACCTGATCTAAAAGATAGAGAAATTTGCTAGTTAGCTGTGTAACTGATGGTGAAAGGAGGCCAAGAAGTGGAAACCGAGCCACTGAAATGTAAAACTTCATGCGAGGCCCAAGTGAGAAGCTGGTGATGAAGAAGGTAGAACTGAAATCTAGATAGTGCAGATGGACAGAGGAGGGCAGAGGCTCTATGTGAAAAGATCCAGGGAGGGACCAAAGCAGTTTAGATTCATGGCCCAGAGAGTTAGAGGGGACTCCTAGGAAATACACAGAGGCAGGGTATCTGAGTTTTGGTAACTTGATGGAAGTGGGGAAGGGAAGTTTATGAAGAGGAAAGAGTTCAATATCACACTGAGATTTCAAGACATTGATTAGAATAGTAGTGCTTCCATCCCCTGTGTTAGAACACAGGCGTAAGGGAATTTTGTAGAGGCAGAAAGTGCTGAGTTCTGTCTTCGACAACTGAGTGGAGGTCCTTGTGGGCTATTTATATGGAGAGATGCAGAGATGAATGACTTTGAGAGTCTGTGACTCAGAAGAAAAATCAGGGAAGGGGAAGGGAGCCAGCATTTATAGTATGCCTATTATGTGGCAGGCAGTGTGCTAAATGCTTTACATATGGGTCTTTATTTAGTTAACATTTTCTGAGCAGGCTGTGTCATTTGCCTCTTTGTTCTCATATCTATCTGCTGACCTTTACTTGCTCTGTTCTTCATTGAAGGAGGCTGTCTCCTGCAAGAACATTTCCAGGACTTCTTTGAAAATGGCTTCTGGCTAGGTTTGGCCAATGGGAATCATGGTGGGAGATTAGAAGGCAGTAGAAAGATGTTTCTGCTACCAGATGCATCACTAGTATCAGCAGGCACTGTATCGCTTCTGTAGCACCCTTTCCCATTGGATAGAAAAGAGGGAAAAATAGGGTATATATGCTGTATTTGTGTGCATTTGTGTGTAAGAGTAAAAACTTGCCAGACGTTGATTTTTTTCCCTTTTGTTATAGAAAATGCAGGCTGTTCAGGGCTGTTATGGTAGCTTTGTAGCCTCTTTAGGCACCCAGTCATGTACCTTTCTGGTTGGCCATCTCTAGCCCCTGGATTCTACAATCAGGGTCTCATCTTGGTTCAAAAGGACTGATGACGCTCAGTCGTCATATCTGTGTTCTAAAATAGGAATGAAGAAAGTGGAGAAAAGGAACCCTTCAAATGCTTCAGCTTGCATCTCATTGGCTGGAACATACACAAGCAGCCAGAGAAATGATGTTTTAGGTTGGCCATAATGTAGTCAGCTAAAAATCAGGGCCCTATTACTGAAAAAAGCGGGGAGAATAGACATTAGACAGCACCTGGATGTCTCTGCCTCAGCTTTGAGGTAGATAGTATCCTCATTTTAAAGATGAGAAATGGTTCTAGACAGCTTAAGAAGGTCTCACAGGTGGTACACAGCAATGCTGATATTTCACCCCAAGCCTGTCTGACTCCAAAGTTCATAAGCTTTTCTTACAGTAAGTGTAGGGGTGGAGAGGTAATGGAGAGTTCACCCCATAAAGCTGATGGTTAAAGCACAAGAGACAATGTGATTTCATAGGACAAATATAGAAATAATAATAATTTTTTTTAAAAAAAGCAGAGGGTCTGAGGAGAGAAATAAAAACCCAAGGGGCTGGGAAAGTCCTCAAGTCAAAGGTGGAAGATGAATGGCCATTTGGGGAAAATAGGATGGAAGAGGTAAAGAGGAAGGAGTCAGGGGCCCAAGGTGCAGAGCAACGAAGGAAGAAGCAGGAAGTGGCAGCAGTTCTGTGACGGAGGGATTTGGGCCTTGGAGGGAATTGGAGTTCAGAGCTCAGATCTGTCACTTTCCGATGACATGACTTTGGATGGTTCTTCCACAGCCTGAACTGCATTGAATTCATTTCCTTGTAAACAGAAACCATGCCCGGATCTTTGCTGGAGACTGTCAGGGCAGTTTATTTTTGAATACAGGCACAAGTACTATTGGTGAGGCTGTTCCACAGGTTATGTACTCTGAGTTAAAAGCACTGCTTGCTAAATTCCTGCTCTTTTAATAGTTTCCACTACCTTAGAAGGGGCCTAGGAATATGAGTTGTAGTTTATGGTGCATGTCTTAATTCCAGATCACTATTTCTACCTCTGTTTACAAAACAAGTGTGGAGAAGCCAAAGGCAGGGAGAAGTCAAGCCATTTTCTCCCATGATCCACAGCAGAAGAAAAGAGCTCTGATGCAGCAGGATGTACCTGTGACTAGAATGAGTCCCCAATGCTGGACGACTTCCGCTGTCCATCCGTCTCCTTGCTCTCTTCTCTCCTTGGACGCCCCTGCCATTGGACTTGACTTGCAGGTCCTTTTCTATGCTTTGGGAGAAAGTGTTGTTATTGCATTGGCCCTCTCTGTGATACTGTGCAGTGCTCTGCACATTTATAGCTTGCACAAATATTGAATAATAATAAATAACTATAAGGGAGGAAGAATATTATAGGCTGGGGAGAGTGAGAGATGCTGAACTCATTATTCAAGGGCCAATCTCGGGCCTCTTGGCTATCTCCTTCAAAGAGATTTGTTTGCCAGCTGTGTTGAAAAATATACTTTCCATATGATGAGCCTAGAGAAGCAGCCAGTTCCCCTACAGAGCTCTTTCAGAGTAGCCCCAGGAGGGCCCGCGGAATCATTAATGGTGTTTCAGAGGATAACCCCTCATGCCTCCCTGGCAACTGGGTTAGAGGAAAGCCCTGGGGAGAATGGCTGTAGCAAGATGATGAAATTAGAAGAATGAGATGGATTCTTTTTATTTCATTTTATTTTCTGATTCCATGTGCAAACAGGGCAGCTTTCCAACCATTTTATGGATGCCTCATCGGCTGAGAAGGTCACTTGCTTTTTTCACTTCACAATTATCTTGGCTCAAGGAGGGCATTTCTCATTTAATAGGTAATCTAGGTTCAGTGTGTCAATCAAACCTATCTCTTCCATCTTAAGAACTGGTTTTTCTGTTTGGTGTTTATGAACCAGTTAAGAGAGACAACTGAATTCTTAAATTTAAGTGCGGTAAAATGTTCAGTAAATATTTACAGAGCTGGGAGATTGGAGGAACTATGAAAAAAAAAAAGCAGCAATGTGCAAAATGTAGTTCTAACTGGATGCAGCCCAGCCCAGCAAAGGGGGTGTTGAGTAAACAAAACTAATACCTCCTTTATCATATGATCAATATCTACATGTTGTACCAAATGTTTCCATTGTTTGTGCATAGATTGGTTTCATTCACTCAGAATATATCCACCTTGCGATGGGAATGGATTTCTTTCCAAATATAGAATAAACAAGAATGAGCACTTACCTTGCCCACACATCCTCTCACCTTATTTCGTGATTGACCTTTGTGGTAGTCCACTTGTGGCTGAAACACAGTAGGGACGAGGAAGAAGTGAAAGGTAGGCTGGACAGAAGTCAAGAGTAGGAGATAAAGGTGGACAGAAACGGCAATGTTAACAACAGCTGCTTGATGATGGTCTTTGATATCAGGGCTCTGGAAACCTCAGTGTGGATTTGGTTTCCCAGGGGTAGTTTGTAGCAGCTGGCACCCCAAATGTACTAGGTGGGAAATTTTTTTTCAGAGACCCAGAACTATGTATTTGAACTATGCAACCAAAGATTTGAGAGTCAGATTTTGGGATTTCAGTTTTTTTTCTAACGACACCTCTTCATTCGTTCGTGTGTGTGTGTGTGTGTGTGTGTGTGTGTGTGTGTGTGTGTGTGTATGTATATATATACACACATATATTTTCCCAAAAGCTTTTGACTTGTCTGTCAACTACTGCCCAAAAGAAAGCCTCTTATCTTTTAGATTGTTTTCTTATCATGGAAGATTCACATCCAGAACTGGGTTAGGAAGATCTAGAAAGGGCCATCCCTATTTCATAGGAAGACTGGCAAACAAACAAACAAGCAAACAAACAAAAAAACTGTGAATGTTTCACCCAGAAAAGAAAATGATAGTTCTTAGGCTTTCTCTGTATTAAAAAAAATTTTTTTTAAAATAATGATGCTTTTTTTTTAAGATTTTTATTGGGGAATTGGGGGGATGGGACCAGTACAGGGGAATTGGGGGAAGGGGAACAGACAGGTTGCTGTCGTTTTGTTCTTCAATTTAGTTGTGGAGGACGTTGCTTCACTGGCCCAAGTTGGCACCATCATTGCGCTCTTCCCGGGCGAGACATATCAGTCGCCGGCTTCTGGACGGCTGCTCACTGCAGCTGCTGGCCGCTCACGCTGGCTGCTGGCTACACACGGTAGCCCATGGCAACCCACTGCCACAGGGGCTGCAGCCTACGCCATCGCCGGCGACTCACAGCAGCCCAGCTCCAGGTTGAGCTGTTGTTCAGCATCTTAGCTGTGGAGGGCAGTGTCACCGGCCCTCATATGTGGGATCCAAACCGGGGCCCTCTGGCATCCCAAGCCAGTTCTTAACCATCGTGCCACTCGGCTGGCCCTGTATTCAAATTTTTGAAGGAACGTTACAGAGAAGAGAAATGTGACTCTCAGAAAGCCCCTTCCCAACTCTCTTAAACTACAGTACGCCTCTACTGTGCCTGCCCCTAGTTGCTTTCCTTCCTAACACTTCCTACAACTTGCAATTATTTTACTTATTTGTTTGTCTATCATTTTGGTCTATTTCCCCTCCAGAAAGGTAGGGATCACGTTTGTCTTAATTCACTTTGGTCTTCCTAGCCCTGGGTGTAGTACCAGGTATATAATTAACACTCAGTAAATATATGTAGAAAGAAGGCATAAATGGGACAGCTCAGGAGACCCAGTGTTGTTGAACATACAGACTGATCCCATTGTGAGCTGGGGGACTGGCTGCTCTCTGCCCCAGATTTACCAGCTGTTCCTAATTGCACTACTAGTCCTGTCAGTTGAGGTATATATTCACACGATGGGTTGCTTGAGGGTTGATATCAGTGGGTTGATGGAAATATTCATTATAGGAAAAAAAAAAGATAAAATGAATTCAGAAGTGTATGTCCTAATAATTGTTTCCCTTTTATAGAAGAAATAAAATAAAAAGTTCCCTTCCCTCAAATCTCTCTCTAAACACACACACACACACACACACACACACACACACACACACACACACACAGTGGGTAGCTCAACCTTCCTTTTCGGCATTAGTAGTAGAATGCAGCAGACTGGAAGTCCAGCCTGGAATTAAACACTGTGTGCTTGAAAAGGCTGGCTACTTGGTGAAATGCTGAGAATTCGATTATCTGCCAAGTAGCTTCCTTGGGTTAATATGAGGGGCTTCCACTCTGTTTTGAAGCAAAGCCAAAAAAGCAAACAAAAGATATCCCTGAATAAAACAATTCTCTTCTTCTGTTTGTCGAATTCAATTATAGGATACAAAAAGATTTTTTTTTTCAACCAGACATTCAAAAACCTAGAGGCTTTGTTGAGCCAGAATCATGCCATCTACCTCAAAGTAGCGATTTTGCAAGATTTCTTAAATTGGGTGGTGTCCAATCATACCTTTGATGGACGCACTTTCAGTAGTTGAAGAAACACCTCTGCCTCACCTCATATCATAGGATTAAAGAACAACTTTTAATGTAGATGCTGCCCCAGGATGCATGTTAAGAGAGTTTAGTAACAGGGTGAATAGAATATAGGAAATAGAAACTGTGTAGCATGTAAACATTCAATTAAACACAGCAGTGTTTATTCTAAATGCAGAAGTTACATTGATTTTCTTCCTGAAGATACAAGAAAACAAAATGCAGATTCTGCCAGAGAAAAAGCCACTCAACAGTTAGTGAAATCAAGTGCAGGAGTTTATACCACTGATATAAAGTACTTTCATGGCCACAGGGACCAAGAATTTGAATCCAGGATATCCTGCCTCAGAATACTCCATTATTGACAATTCTTCCTACAGGGCACAAGGGGAGTCATCTTTTTAAGTGTTTGGTCAGTGTTCAAGAAAAAATACAATCCTGTTATTACAGGAAAATAGGAGTTTCCTCTCCCCTTCCCTATCCACTACAGAGAATTCGTTGTTATCTCTTTGGTCTCCTAAGCTTCTGTTGGACAGATTCTGGGTAATGGAGGAAGGGAAGAATTGAGGAGAATTCTGCTCTTAGGATCTATTAAGATCTATTGCAAAATTAGTGCAAGCCCTTCTGAGCTTCCTGTGGCTTCCAAATATCTGCTCTCCTTCCATTTCTTTCCACCACTGATGAACCCTTAATGTCAGACATCCATCAAAATGAGCATCACTTACCATCTCATATCTCTTATGCTTCATCTTACTGTGTAGGGTCTGTGCTTGGCCTCAACTACCAGACCCCATCATGTATTTGTCACGTTCACTGGATGTTTAGTCATTAGAAAGCACAAAGGTAAATTTCAGGCTAAATTTGCAAAACCAGCAAAAAGTAAAATCATTTCAAAATGATTCAACGTACTTCCATTTCCATCTCAGATCTCTGTTTTGTTGATTACTACTCTGTATCACTTATTTTAAAAACTAGGATTTGCTAGGTGCTATGGTTCCTAAAAAGGTTCCTCACTGAGCTCAATTGTGTCTAATGCATTTGTGTTAAGGAATCTAAATTAGGGCCTTACCACTTCAAGCAAGGAAACAAACTTATAAGAATGATATAATCTAGCAAGTATGCCCAGTGAAGTGGGTTAATAGAGAGGGCCTATCAGTAAGACTTTTCAGGTTTGTTACTTGGCAACATATAACTCCACATGCAATAACAGTCTTCTCTGGTTTATGCAAATCATTAATGACATAATATCTCCACACGTAACAAAACTTCATTCTGAGTTTGATTATGATTTTTAAACAAGAAGAGATTAGAGATACTGCTCTGTTAACACTCTCTCCTGGCTCATTTTAATTATAAGAGCAAGCGTTTGCTAGCTAGTCCAGGCTAGGTTACAAATGAAAGAAAAATTAGCAATTATATTTTCAGATATGCCTTTTTACATTTTCTCCTGGAAACCTATTAGACTTTTGTTAGAGCAGCCCAATGTATAGTTTATGTATTTGCTTCCCTTTCATAATGTGCATCTCTTTATCTTTCTGAGCTGTGTTCTGAATAATTTAATCAGTTATATCTTTTTATTTACTAATTATTTCTATATTATGTCCAGTCCATTGTTTTTTTTTAAAAGATTTTTATTAAAAATATAGCTAACAAGCAATATTATATTAGTTTCAGGGGTACACCATAGTTATTCAACATTTATATACCTAAAGAAGTTATCATCATGGTAAGTCCAGCAACCATCTGACACCATACCACACTATCACAATATTATTGACTATATTCCCTATGCTGTACATTATATGCCATGACTTACTTGTTTTATACCTGAAAATATGGACCTCTTATTTCCCTTTACCTTTCCCCCCTTTTAAATTTTCCAGTTACAGTTCACATTTAATATTATTTTTTTGTTAATTTCAGGTGTATAGCATAGTGGTTAAGAGATCTATATAATTTAAGAAATGATCCTCCTGATTAGTCTAGCTCAGGGGTCGGCAAACTGTGGCTTGCAAGCCACATGCGACTCTTTGAGTACGTTCAGTCTCAAAAGTTTGCCGACCTCTGGAAGAGCCAACCCTGTCTCTCACTCAGTGGGTAAGCCCTCTGCACAGCAGCCTGTAAGCCGTGGACATGACCAAACCCCACAGCATGAAGGTCAGTCCCGCTCACTAATGTGCCAATAGCAACCACGGCTCAACTGTAACAGGAGGGCGCACACAACTCACACAAGGGACACTCCTGGAGCACCTGGAACAGGTGACCAGAGAGACTGTGTTAGGGCCCCACAGGGCACCTACTATATAAGACCACTCGGCCAAGACTGGGAGACATAGCAGATCTACCTAATACTGATAAAGCCTTGTGTGGTACACAAGTTGGGTGAGGCAGGGTCTCAGAGAGTCATGAGAGTGGGAAGAGTTTTGTTTACCAGGTTAATGTAGATTGTGGTTTGGTGGCAGTGCTGAGCCTGCCTGGGGCCTGTGGACCCAGATAGTTTTTTAAGAAAGAGTGCAATGCAGGTGGGGCTGGCTACTCACCAACAAGGTGCCTCTAATGTTGGGGAAGTTGGGTGGGGCAGTGTCCCAGCGGAATCAGCGGGGTAGAATGAGCAGAGCTCACCAGACCAATCAGATTTGGCCGTGTGGGGGAGGGGCTAAACACAGAAAAGATGGTGCCTGCCTGCTGGCTGCACGGAAGGAGGCCCCCTCGCAGGGAGAATGGTTACTGTCCTCCAGCCCTCATCCAGATGTCACACTCCTCAGCCTGCCCCCCACATGCCTCTGATGCCCCCACAAGTCACCGTCTCTCTGCCTGAGCCCAAGGTGAGTGCCTGTGAGCGAGTGAGTTTGTGCATGGGCCATTTAAGATGATGCCCGGGTTTTCCAGCCTTCTGTCCCACCCAGATGGTCAGAATCCCCACTGTTTTTCACAGCCAGATTTTGGGGCTCCTATTCCCAGCACCACTACTCCAGGCTGGGGAGCCTGGTGTGGGAGCTGAGGTCCCTTGTTCCTCCAGGAGGAACTTCCACAGCTGAGGTATGTCCTCTGATTCTCATCCGCCACACACAGGTGTGGGCCCATTTAGAGTTTCTGGCCCTCCTACCAGTCTCGACATGGCTTCCTCTTTCTGCCCTCAGTTATAAAACTTCTATTCAGCTAAATTTCAGATGGTTGTTCAGGTTGATTGTTCTATAATTTTGCTGTAATTTTAATGTGTTTATGGAAGGAAGCAGGCACAGTATTTATCTACTCTGCCATCTTGTATTTCTCCCATGTCTAGTCTATTGTGTATTGTTTAAAAAATATAAGTTCTAAGATTTCTATGCATGAATTTATTACCACATGCTGTGGTTTTGTTTTATACATATTCTTTCCCTCTTGAAAATTTTAGAAAGCCATACTGTAATATTGCTTTATAATATTTATTTTCTTGGCTGTCAATTTTTTGGTTATTGTTTGCTAACTGTCTTTCCCATTGCTAGTTATTTTTGTATACTTTACAATTTTTGTTTGGAAGGTACTTTAAGTGGTTGTTTTCTTTTTAATTATCCCTATGCTTAACCCTCCCATCGGAGGATTTCAATGATATCTTAGCCTGGCCCTCAGTGATACACAGCTGAGAAGTAGGTATGCATTAGATTGGAGGTCTTACCCTGCAGGAATATAAGTTTCAGGCTTGTAGCCAGAGCAGGGCATTGCTCAGCTCCCA
The DNA here is from genome assembly GCF_001890085.2 of Hipposideros armiger. Lineage (NCBI taxonomy): Eukaryota > Metazoa > Chordata > Mammalia > Chiroptera > Hipposideridae > Hipposideros > Hipposideros armiger. The sequence continues at coordinate 3,192,433 of NW_017731445.1, read as the reverse complement.
TTAGTGAGGTATATCTGCTTTCTCCCTTCTCCATAGGCTGCAACCCCGTGAAGGAAATTGGACCTAATAGGGCAGAGAGTGTAGTCCCAGATCTCCACTGTGCTTGAGCATATTTGATTCCTGTTCTCCATAGATACGATTTTCTAGTTTGTGGCTTGAGCTTGATGCCATTTCTTTATCTCATTAAAATGGAATTTTAGTCCTGTCTTCTAATTTGATGTTCTGGTGTGTGTGTGTTTAGTCAAGAAGTGAAAAAAAACAAAAGGGTCTCATTCAGTCACACAGGTAATGATTTTTCCTCCCCATCTGACATTTTTAGCCATTAAAGGTAATAGGGTAATAGTTTTCCTGGGTTCTTGACCAGAAATCTGAGCCTCAATTGAAGGATTGGGTAAGAAACTTCCAGGAGTGCATATGGCTTATTCAAAGTTGGATATAAAGTGGGTATAAAAGTCAGCATTTTATATGCATGAGGCCTTCTGGCCTCTTTGAATACTAAATACAATCATTAATAGTCCTTTAAGGTTTATTACAAGTTTTTCTATTTCATGTAACAAATATTCAAATGAGTCACTGCTGGTTCCATTATTTCTTGGCTTGGATTCTTATTGTGTGAGATTGTCAGGATTCTCCCTATAATTTCTACTGCATAGTGACATATATAACAGCAACAGTGTGTTAAGTGAGTGGATGTATGACACCAAATGTGCTGCCCTTTCGTATACATCTGTCACTGGCCTGCTCATACCGCCTTGCTTGTTATGTATGGCTAATCATCCCTAGTGGTAGAACTCCATTTTAAAACTTGAACTAGGTGAAAGAAGTTGATGCTATGCCATTTTAAGCTTTGCAAGATAACTCCATCAATCCAGCTCAATGCCTTGAAATGACTTGGAGAGTCCAATATACAATTAGGAGGGAGAGTGAGTCCCTTCACTTTGAGGGGGTCAGAGAGCCTTAGGAGAGTGCATTAAATTGTGACATGAACTTTGTTGTTGGAACCTCCAGACTATTTGCCAACCCTACTCTCTAGTGATGGGGGGCACTCCCCTCCCTTCAATATGCACACCTGAGCCACAGGGTCTGATTCTCACCTGGCATTCTACCTGCTTATAAGGTGAGCCTGGTAGAGGTATTCAAAACAAATGCTAGAGAGATGTGGAGCCCTCCGCCTGCAAAGGTCTGAACTCAGGAGCATAACCCAGCTCCTGTTTATCGTCGTCAACTGCCACACGCTCTGAACTTTATGCTCTAAGAATATACACTAAACTCTCTCATATCTCTGTCTTTGCTCATACCCTTTCCGAAGACTTCACTGCCACCCTCTGCGTCTCCAAACTAGTCCCACAGACACATGCCTTGTCATCTTTCTAGGGTGCTCTCACCCAAGACTTGCTCCTTAAAGTTTTCCCTGATCCCATCAGCCAGATGTAGAGGCTCTGCCCCTTATGTGCACCTGGTACACACCTCTGTCATTGCATTGCCACTTGTAGTGCATTTTTGCCTTCTGTCTGGGCACTCTATAAGGACAGAGACTACGTTGCATCATCTTTATTTCCCCAGGCCATAACATAGGCATTAAAATGCTTGTTGAAGGAATGACTATGAACCAAGGCATTCGGAGAAACAGCTGATGTGCTGCCATCAGAGCCAGAGACTGACGGTGGGACAAGAGTTAGCTCAGCAGCTTACCTTTGTTCAGTCACAGGCATCTCAGTATCTCTGAGTCAGGCAGGAACTTAGAATGGCACAGTGAGCACAAGAGGCAGATGGAACCAGGTTGTTGGTAAAATAGCAGCAGAAACTGTGTTTGACTTCACTGAAATCTGACTCTCTGGAAAGGGATAGCCCGTTTACCTCATTTGATCAAATAGCCTCAGTGAGATCATACTGCTTAAATGCTTAGCAGATATTGAAACTTTCAATTTGTTAGCAGGCAACATTTTACAATTAACCAAAGAGCTTTTTGGAGCCTTTGGAGTATAAAGGCTTCCCCTCCAACTATTTCGAGTTCCCCCTCCTTTCTTCCCCTGCCAGTGTTGACAGTTTAACCTGGTTGAGTTACATTCAAAAACACTGGGCAGGTGAGTACTCTTTAGCACATGCGTTTCTACTGGTCTATGTTCAACAAGGATTATGGGTAACCAAACTCTGAATTTGGAAGAGGAATGATGTGTCCCTAAAATCCCTATTTTCATAGTAATCCTCATGGGAAGAGGGCCAGGGATGTGCTGTTCAGCTGCTGTGCTGGGTGGAAGTCCCATAGCCTGGTCTGGAAAAGACTCCAGAAGCACAGATGAGCTAAGAGTCCTTTTGGGTCCCAAATGCCCCTCTGCACAGATTCTCAGTCAATTTGGCACTGCAGGGGAGAGAGAGTCGAGGTGGCCAAACCTGTGGCTCACTGTGACATTTGCTAGAGGAAACAAGGGAATGTCGGCTTTCTTCCATAGTTGTGGATTTTTAGAGGAGCTCTCAGAATGTGGAAAATAACCGTCTCTCCATTTTGTCTCACTTGCATCCTCATTTTGCTTTACTTATAATTTACATGCAATAGTTATCAAGGAACATTAGTTCTGAGTTTTAAAAACGTGTTAAAATTTATTCCTTATGTTGTAAAAATTTTTTAAATGTGCCTGGTACATTAGAATCAGTAGGTTAAAGCTTGAAGGAGCCCTAAGGATAATTGAGGTTTTCATAGCTAGAGAAACTGAGGCTGGAGTTGCTGTGACTTTGGGGATATCACCTGATAGCAAAATCATTCTAAAAGTGGGGCGTGAACGCAAGTCTCCTTTGTCAGGCCCCAGGGCTCTTGTTAGTGCATCAGGAAACTTGACATGTTTGTGGTTATAGAAAGTCTTAGGTCATAATCTCAGTGAGGCATGGCTCTTTAAAAATATTTAATTAAATTAGTTTGTCTGCACTGTAAACAAATGGAAATCAATCTGGATCTAGGTTCTGAGTGTTCTGAAGTATTTCTTACTTTTAGTTTCCATTGACAGCCTTTGCAACAACAAATATATCTGCAAAATAGCTAGGCAGACTCAAGGAAAATGTTATTAGTGGAAATAATTTTTTTTCCTTCCATAACAGGAATAAGGAAAATTGAGATGATGGCTGTCAGCCTGTGAATATTCCATATAACAATACAGAGTGATTTTGTGGCTGATAATTTTGCTATCTTATTTTCTAATAGACTTTAAGTTCTAAAAATGAAATAAAATCATCAACTTGAAACATTTTCACAGTATTTGTCAAAATAAAATTTTTTTTTAAATTCAGAAAAATTCATTTCTAATTGAAGTCTCTAGGTCCCAGAAGGCATCACTGGGGTAAACTTCATATGTACTTCATGTGTACAGGGCTACACATGCGTGATTCAATGAACATTTAGGTGTTGTGCAAGCTTCCATCTTTCTTGAGTAAAGGGAGAAAGGGGCTGGTACTGGAGTGGGGAGGTCTTCAGCAGTCTGAATCCCTGTTCAAACAGAATAAGGAAGACTGCCTTTGATACCTAACCACAAGCCAAACCCAAAATGTTCTAAAAATCTGAAAATTTCTGGTTTAATTGTTCTATCTAAGAGACCGATATATATGCCAGTCCCCTTGAAAGCTGTCGATCTGAAATTCTCTTTGAAAATCAGATGACTTGCTTTATTCTCAGTAGCTATGAACCTTGGGCACTCAGTCATCCAGTGCTCTCAGCAGAAAAGCTTATGCTCTTTGTAATTCTACATCTCTGCTTCACATCTCTTTGTAATTCTGCATTGATCAGCTGGGACATGGAAGCTGAGAGAATCTCAAGTCATGCTTCAAAGCTGTATACCCTGAGAATTTTCTGGGGAACATTAATACTCTTGCCTATTTCTTTTTCTGTAGACACTGGCCAAATGTAGACTTGCTCTTCAATATCTGTGATTATCTGCCTATCTAGGAACTGAATCTATGTAACTTGTATTACTGGTGCTGAAATCAATCATTGTAAGAAGGACCTCCTTTTCCATTAAAATCAAGGATGCCTATCATTGAACTCAGGGAAAATAATATTTTTTTATAAAAGTAAATGCCACGTCCAAAGCCACAGTTAATATGTACTAACTTCCCCACTCCCAAGATCCTTTATAGAAATATGGAGGGAACAAATGTCATAGGCACTGGGATTGCCCTTTCTAAAGCAGATATATATTTTTAAAAATTATTTTAGGAACAATACAACAGGAAAGGCGGGCTTTGAAAATGGGTTAGTGAAAAGACACAGGTCTCACAGGTCAGTGGGCCTAGGTTAACAATATGTAGGTAATAAACTGGGTGACTTGGCAAATGAGTTAGCTAACCTCTCTGAATCTCAGCTGTCTCATCTGTAAAGGGGGACTAATCAAATTCCTCACAGTGCTGCTCTAAACACTCACTGAGGTCCTACTGCATGTCAAATGCCTGGCTCACAGTAGGAACTTAGTAAATGCAAATAGCTCTCCCTGTTAGCAACTTGGGTAGTGCTTTGGAATTCCATGCTGGTTTTGCCCTGAAAGTGGTTTTTAGATTCAGCACCTTTTGCTGACTCCAAAGCACCGAGGGCATGATGTTGGGTTGGGTCAAAGACGCATCCCCAAGGAGCTTGAGAAATCAGTACCTGCTCAGCCTCTCCACAAAGCATGGAGCCATGGGTGTGGTCCAGGTTCCAATGCTCAAGTCTGCCAACGTTAGTGCGGTAATTTCTAGCATCTGCCTGGTGTTGTATTTATTGCTTGTGTCTCGATATCTCCCTGGTGCTACAGCTGGACATAAACGAATTTTTGAGAGTCTATGGGAGGTCAACAAACTGGTGCTCCCTTAGCACTGGGTAGAGATTAGCTTAGGTGTGGGAGCTGAATGGAGGTACAAATCCAGGGAGGACATTAACAGCAGGCGCTTATCATCACAGAACATAGAGCTGGGGTGATGATGCTGTAGAGCTGGGTTTTCGTGGGGACTCAGGCGCCAGATGTGCACAGCTGCACCAGGGAAGCTCACCCTGCCCACTCAAGAGCAGCCGCATGGCCGTTGTTTTATTTCTGAGTGAGCTGGAAGGGTAAATAAGTCTTTCAGTAGAGAAAAATAAGGTTGTTCATGTTTATTATTTATCAACTTAGTCTTTCTCTTTATTTTAAAATCGAAATGGGGCTGTGTGTCTTCAACATGCTTTTCCTGGTCTACAAGTAGGATAATAATTTTGCAAAAGATTTTTCAATCCAAGGGGCCTGTTTAAAACAGGTTCCATTTATTCAACTGTGATATGCTTTGTAAAAGGCTGTATTTTTCTTGATAAACTTGCTTGATAAGTGTCATATCATGAAGAGGAATAAGCAGCTGATCCTGTGCATAGTTGTATTGCTTTTATAACCATATATTTTTTGTCTTGTGAGGAAAATTATGTTATTTAAACCACCACCAACAAATACCATTGCTGATGGTCATATATGTAGTGGGACTAGCTTTACTTTGGGGTAGTTGAAAATTATCTGCTGTGGCTTATTCTTTGCTGGAGGTAATATCATGGCCTCTAACAGAAAAGTATTCAAAACTCTGTTATGTGTTATTAAGGAATATTTACACTTCTGGTACTGTTCTTAAGAAAACCAAAGTACCGTTGTAACTGAATTACAAATAGAACACGTTCAGCCAAGATTTATACAGAAGAGAGATAAGTACAGAAGCCTCGGTTTTATAGTTTACATCTATCAAATGCTAAGTTACCTGGAAAAAATTGGCTAGGGCTAGAATATTGCTTAATTCCAACCCCTTTAAAACTGAGCCTTCCATTGTGTCTATACATATACAGAATGGTGTTAAACATGCAAAATACCTAAGGACACAGTATATAATTCTTTCTAAAAGTGTCTTAATTTTTGTATTCATTATAGTGTCTATTTAAATTGGAGATATACCAACACGTTAGGACAATGCTAATGATTAGACTAGTGAGGGAATAAACAGCAAAAGCACCTTTTTTTCTCTCTCTCTCTCTTATTTGATGGGAAAGGCTGGAGAAAGTACTTGGGTTAAACCACATGAGAAAAATACCTTTTCACTTTGCAAACTGCCCTTTACATCTCTATGTAAACACATTGTATGATCCACAGGGGGCTGAGTTCCTTTGCTGTGTAAATACTGCAGGTAGGCACCTACATCCTAAAGGCGGAGTGATAATCAGACAAACTGCCCCTACACAGATAACATGTCCTGGGCCCACGATTCCAAGGCTGCTTCAAGGCAACACTGGCATTTGGGACTTCTGCAATCGTGAAGGACCACTGCCACCTGTGGGCAGCAGGAAGCAGCAGCGCTGACGTGTTGCAGGCCAAGTCGAGAAGTACCAGTGATTAATTATTAGTGCAGAAACTGGGCCACCTGCTGAATCCGATGGTCTAACCATTTCCCGACAACAAGTGTTTTCACGGGTACATTTGTGGCCTGGGTGGGGCTTTCCCCCCACAAATCAATGGCTATCCTTTCAACTATATGACAGATGTGATTATTGTGTATTAAAGCCCACAGCAGGCATTTAAAACTCAAAGGCCTTTGAAGGGAAGGTAGATAACATAGATATAAATGGATAAGAGAGATACGGACCATGAATTCGGGACCCCATGCCCCACCCAGAGACATTCAATTTTATTAAAAAAAAAAACTTTTTGAGGAAGATTGTACTCCATCAAGCAACACATATTTGCAGCTCAGATTCAGCCTGTAACCATCTATCACCAGAGGTCAATTTGTGCAGAACTCAGGTGACATTTGGACAGCCAGGAACAAAAAATCTAAGCATACTTCATTCATTCAGTCATTCATTCATTAATGTATTAATTCACTCATTTGCTATAAAATATCTACTGAATGCTTCCTTTATTGTAGGCATCACTCCATATTGATAAGTTGGGAAAATAGATGTTAAACAAATAATTAACTAAATAGAATTGCAGTTGTGATAAATGTAATTAATAACTCCCCCACCGCAATTATACAAAGTTATACCATGTTTCATAAAACTTGCTTGTAAGTCACATCACTATTTTATGTACTGTTAAGAAAGATGAAACCCTGCCAATCAAATGATAGCCCTATGCTTTCTTATTTATACATCTTGTTTCATATTTATTAAAAGAACTCATTTTAGACTTACTTGAACATAGATATTTTTATCATGTATCACTCTTGTGCATACATCAAAAGGAAAATATAAATGAAATAAGGTGTTCTAAAACTTCTCCACATCGCAAGTGGAACTCTTTTGGATCGCTTTGGACTAAGTCATCAATATCCATAGTTCTCTACACAGTATCAGTCTCTGGCCATCAAGGGAGTCGGGGAATAGCATTTCTTACAAGAGTGTTTCACTGTTGTCTGGGATTTTCTTCCCAGCAGCTGATACCAGTTCTTAGACTTTAGATTCTGGTGCTTTCTTGTTCTTACAGAAGGTGTCAACAGAAGCTTTTCAGACATAACTAGAATTTCTAATCTTTCCTCAAATGGACCTTAAATGGTTTGTTAAACAAAAAGTCAAGGGGATTCGGTTGCCAGGACTAGCATCCGCAGTCACGGATGTGCCAGCCACGCATCCTTGTCAGGACACCCAGCTGATCGGACCCATGAGGTTGGAAGACCTCATTGTTAGAAAGTCACATCTACATTCAGAGATGTGAAAATATAAGAGTAATGCAGAATCGATGAAATATAGTCCCTCAAAGATCTGACTTGGTCTTCAGGGCCAGTGGCATTTGCTTGGAGGGGTTGATTTTACACTTTGGCTTGAAAACTAAGAAGTTATCCAGAAACTGAAGTAATAGAGTATCATATCTTAGTAGAGGCAGAGCCAGATTATGAGCAGACTAGCTGCACAGCTCATCAGGGCCCCAAATGACAGGAATGCTTCAGTAGCCCCATTACTGGTCTAGTTCTCTCGAATGCTCTTAATTTGTGCTTACACACCTTGCTTGGTCTAGGTATGTCTGAAACTGGCAGTCACAGACATCTGAAATTCCAAAACCACATCAGGCGTGGTGTAAAACAAGTGATAGGCTTTGTGATTTCAATATAAAAACCCTTTAAACATACTGCCCCACCCCCTAAGAAATTGTCCTGTTTAATAATTGACAAAGAAAAGCCAAAGAGAGACAAAAAACTAGAGACTAAATGAAAATAGTCCAATTTTTTTCAAAATACCTATTGTGCTTACCCCCAGGTGAAGTAAGTTGTATATTAAACCTGTTTTAGTAAGCCATTTTTATTAATAGAAAATTAGGTTTGCCCCACTCTCACTAGATACATATGGGAAAAAAATATATCAAGACTGTCTGTTTGAAGGGGCCCCAGACTACTGGTTCTCCTGGGCATGGACATATTTCTAGCTTGTCCTGGCCAGCAAAGAGGCTGGCAAGTTCAAGGGACCAGCTGAAGGGCAGTGCAGCTGGGGCATGGAGTAGGATGAAGGGGCAGTCCGGAGAGGAGGGCTGGAGGCTAGCCCAGAGTCATGCCATATAAATTTTCTACTAAGTATTTCAGTCTTCATCTCAAGAGAATTTGGGAGTTATTAAAGGGTTTTCAGCAGTGAAATGACATGATCATATTTACATTTTCACTCATGCTGCTGCGAAGTGAATAGACTGTCAAGAGCCAGTTATTTGCTCTCTGGGCAAGGTAGAGTTCTTCGTTCATGCAGCAACCTGGACGTCAAATGTTGGTGAACCTCCTTTCAGGCGTTTCCTTGAAAGGGATATATGAATTACTAATCATTCACAGCCACACTTGGAAATTTTACAGAGCTGAAATGAACAATTAAACTACAATAATGATAATACATCTACAAGCAATCTGTTAAATGGAGACTTCAGTGGTTTTACTGCTTTCTTATTTTTGTTTTGGATACATGAAATTAAATAACAAGTGAACAAAATCGGGATTTGGGACCAAAAGAAAATTTCCTGTGACAAAGGGTGAGAAGAGCTTTAGCTCAGTACGTCATATAAATAAACCCTTTGGGTAACACACTGTAAGTTGACTCTTAATACCTAAGAAAAACATAGTGACACTGAAGCATTGAATCATTAATGGCAGTTTTGGTTTAGTTGTTAGTAACTACTTACTTTTGTTGGAGAATGACCAAATTTATTTCAGGAAAACTCAATGACCGGAGCTGACGATAAAAGTGGCTTTTGACTCCCCAGTAATTCCTTGTAAGTACCTCTGTACAGAGCATTTGAGCTAGGTACTATGCTTATTATGTCTTTTAATTCTTTGAAAACTTTTTGGTGTAAGCATGTGGTTCCCATTTTACACCCTGTACCACAGCATTCCAATTAAATGAGAATAATTTTAATAACAATGATGAAGGCTAATACTAACACAGCAATTATCATGAATCAGGAACTTGTTTAACCTTCATAACAGCCACAGGAGAAGGTACCTTTATGATCCCATTTTTTATAGATCAGGAAACTAAAGCACAGAGAGGTTAAGTAACTTGCCAAGGCCACACAGCATATAGGGAATGGTGGAGCTGAAATTTAGGCTCTGGGAATTTAGCTTCAGTGTCTACGTGCTTAACAACTATACATATCACCTCTTTAAAGTTAATGCTTTTTGAAAAGTCAGTTCATGATATACATACGTATGTGTATACACAATATTTTTCTTTTAAACATTTTCATAAACCTCTTTAACTGGATCACCCCAACATAAAAATATGGGAGATTTTTGAAACTGAATCCAACTTTACAGCACAAGATGAGAAAAGTTTAAAAGCAAGCAGATGTTTGCAAAGCATATAAAACTCAGAATTGCTCTACACTGGATGTTATTTGGAACACAGGCATAATTCTTTTCAAATATGATTTTATCTAAATGGTGTCCCTTAAAACTTCATTTTAACACCCAAATGATCCCCAGCTGTTCGGGTAGATTGGCCCCTGCTGGTCTGTTTCCCAACACTTCCCATATTCCACCATAAATATTCATGAGGCAGTGCTCCTGCTGCCCTAGGGGGGTGGGACTCATTTTTACGAACTCCTCTCAACTGGGATTAGCATCTTTCACCTATTACCCAACTCCTGAATTATGGTTTTGTTCTGCCATGGTTCCCATTTTCTTTATTTTTACTGATATCTGAGAAGTCTGAAGAGAATGTGAAGTGTGAAAGAAACTTCTAATTCCAGGAAGTTGGCCCAAGGAGTATACAAAATCAATTTTTAAAATACAATATCTTATTCAAACTTTACACCCAAACCAGTGTGAAACTACTGTTTTCTTATTTTGCCAGATTTCCTGGGCAGCAGCAATGTCTCTGTAAGAGGTTTGTAAACTTAATTTGAGGCCCATGGGTAGGGATGTTGGAGGAGCTAAGTGGAGGGGATGCTATTTCCCTAGACAGCAAAAATGAGGCATTTTGGTCTACAAGAATGATGATTTTTTTTTCTCCATATGACCTATGTTTGAATGTGGTTGATTCCAGAAAATAGTAGGAATAAACCTGACTTTGGGGGGGGTTGAGAGGTGGCCTGAGAAATGTGAATTTTCCCACCTTTGCAGCTTTCTCTCTCCCTCTCATTTTTAGTGGATTTCTTAAACCATATCTACTATTTGCACATGTCATGTTTATAACATACCCTTACGCACACAAACATGCTCTTTACCTCATCTAGACCAAGTCAGGAAACTATGACAACTTGCCTTGTCAGTGGCATGAACTCTTGATTTTTGACAATTAGACTTGAGTTCTTATACCTGCTTGGCACTAACCCGTCAGACATGCGTGGATACAATACTTAACTCCTTGAAATCTCTATGTTTGCATTTGTAAAACTGAGGAACATCGGTCACAAAGGCTTCTTGTGAAACATAAAAGTGTTATATAGATAGAATACTCAGAATAAGGAATGTTAGCTCTTTCCTCTCCTTTATCTGATACCAGTTACTGCAGTGGTGGAGGATGAAATGTGTAGTGGACATCCATACTGGCCCTGAACACCGTGGAACACAGTAGTCAGGTCCCACGTTTCATGGGCTGGCCACATCACACAATGGCAAGAAGTCAGCCTGTGAACATTTGGAAATGCCACCCAGTTCTACAAAGGTTTCTGCCACACTATGAGTGGGTTGTGAGGAGAGGCCGACAGAATTAACTGTACTTCCTGGGTTGATTAACTACATAGAGGAGAGGGCAGTACCTTCAACTGCCTTTCTGTAAATGGTACTGGTCTTTCTGTAAATATTATTCTGGTCACGTTGAAATCCGTTGGCGCCTACTAATTACCACCAACCCCCTTTACAACGCTGCCAAAGCTACTGCACAAGTGGAGATGCTGGACGAACAATTACACATCAACAAGGAAGGATGACGGAGTTCCTGGAAATGGATCTCCTGAAGAGACACCTACCAACACCCTCACTGCCTAAGTCAGAAGAACTGGCTAGAACGTAGTCAATGACCCAAAATCTGGGACCAGTACATTGGAGTTATTAAAATATGAAACCTGCAGTCAGATAGCTGGGGTTTCAGTGCTGTCCATGTTGTGCCTAGAACTGTGACATTGGGCTAATCACTTAACCTTTCTAAGCCTGGGTTTCTAATAGCAATAGGACCTGTCTCACATGGTTGTGATAGGCATTGAATGAGCTAGTCTAGGTAAAACATTTAGCACACTAAACACAGGGTTGGCAATTTGTATTCACTTAAAAATTACTGTTGAAAGAACCAACTGAGAACAAACATTACATCCTATCCCATATACTTAAGGCTTGGATACTTAATTGACCACGCTGGCAGGGCCTTGGGCGGAAATGCAACAAAGGTATCGAGTGTCTCCTGAGTACAGAGTGTGTTTTAAACAAAACTAAAGGCTACTTTATATTCGTGCTCATATTTTACAGGGTAACACTTAGTGGATTGCTCTGTGTGGGAAGGTGAATAATATGTGCATTTGGAAGGTGCAACGGTGCTTTCCAAGGTGTGCACATGGAAAGATCATTTTTTTGATATGAAATAGCAGTTACTATATGCAGAGCCTGGTGTCACTCGCGTTTCCATTTCTTCAATATAACTGTCACCCACCAGGCAGAGATGTCTGTTATTTCAATCTCAGGCGTCTTCAGGCTTGCCCTATTATTTTAAGCTGGGCTTCAGTGTGTATTCGGAGTGTTGCTTCAGCTTTTCTTGCTTCCAGTTAGATCACTTTAGTCCTTCTTGAGCTGTTTCATGGTCTCTTATGCTTTTGAGAAATACATCCCAGTGGGGTAGTGAGGATTGTTTAGATGCATTCCAGTACCATACTACTGATGGTTATTTTGCATCAATTAAAATTAGTTTATGTGAGTGGTAACAATAAAATTGTTCAAGAAATTAGGTGTAACATCGTAGTGCTTCTGATGTGACAAACCTGGCAAAGTGGGGTCAGAACTGATAAGGAGAAACATCATCACCCTCCCTCTATATACTCACCCTTATCTGCCTCAATACAGAGGGTGCCAAAAAAGTATACATTTTAACTATTAAAATTGTAATACTCAATATATACTGATAACAAAAGATGAATACAAGTCACGTTTGACTCCTTCAATTACAAGAGGTGCTCAAAGTGGTTACCATCAGCATCCAGACACTTCTGATTATGGCGACTACTGTTGAGCAACGTTGACCAAAGTGTCCACATGTATACAGATTTTTGGCACCCCCGGTACATATGCATATAAAAGAACATTGTTTGGATGGAAGGCAGACATGTTGGATGCAAAGCCTCATAGTTTCTGGTACCCACCTGACCCCTTGGGCTGAGTTTAAGCCTCTTTTGATAGAGAATAAGGGACAGAATGGACTGAATTCACAGGAAATTCTGGGTCTGGTTTAGGCTAATTTGACCTCAGGTGGAGCACAGCGAGTTGAGACAGGCCATTTTCCTTGACTCTGCTCAGCGCCCTGACTTGTGAGGAATTGGCAGCTCCTGGACTGCTTTAAGCATCATTGCTCAAGATGGCACCATTAACATAATATTGGGGTGGCTCCTTCAAGCAGCTTCACTTGACATCGATAGGTTCAGTGGGAATAGGAGGGAGAAACTTGGAGGCCAATGGGGACTATAGCTGACAAAATGGATCACTTTGGGGACCCTAGAAAATACTGAGAGAAACTTTGAGGAAGTCTCAGTTCCTCCTTGGTGAATCTAACTGGTGGGGAATAGGGGCTGCTAAAACAATTGTAATTTAGGTGTTACATTTTATGTGATTTAAACTTTTATAATAAATCATATGGGGGGGACTGTTTTGGTGTAACTGCTTTTGCAATGTTCTTTTAGACTGAAGTAGAAAAGGATTCTGGGGTATGTTTATAGAGGTAATAGTCCACTGCCTCATTCATAAGTAAGTTATAACAAAACAGTAGAAACCAAACACATATAACTTATTAGACAACATTATTTATGTGTTTAATTTTATTTTTAAGGAACCTTCCAAATAATGGTGAATCTCTACAATAATCTGTAACAAGATGGTGAGTGATCTGAAATAAGATTGTTTTATGCTGAAATGTGTTGGCTATTCAAACAGCTGTCTTATTTAAAGACTATTCTTGATCTGTTTCCACTTCTTAAAATGTGCAGTTGTTGTGAAGATAAAATGAGAGATTGTATGTAAAGTGTTTAGCACAGTAGAAATTCTAAGTAATTGGTGGACCACTATCTCTACAAGTTATAAAGGGCTTTACTTAATTCATCTACAGGTATAAAGGCAGGATTATAGGTGTGGATGTTCCGTTTTTAATTTGGAGCCTTACTTTTTATAAGATTTGGGTAACAGTGCCTGAGTATAAAGGAGTGCCTGTCTGCCCAGAGATTCCCATCTATAACTTCTCTATCAGAGGCCTTGGAAGCCTTGTTATTTCATGACCCATTCCCCTAGTTACAGGAGGCTGGGTAAGAAATGGTCACATGACTCGAGTTGGACCAATCATACTGCTCCCCTAAGGTTTTGAAATCAGGGCACTGAGAGAGATTAAGAGTCTTAGTTTAGTTTCCCTCAAAAGTCTAGGCAAGGATTTGAAGTGCAGAACATTTATTTTAGAGGAGATCCCAAGATACAGCTGTAGGGGAGTGGATAAGTAAGACAGGGAAGGAAAAGATGCCAATAAAAGGTATCTCATCAAACAAGGGTGTACTTGGGACCTGGAGCTTAATCCAGTTAGAAAACTGTCTGAGTTACCCCATCCTGTAGAACACCTGGTGTTGGTGGTGCCTGTTGGTTAAAGCCTGCTCCAAGGAGGTGCTAATCACAGGCCCTGCCTGTGGGCAGAGCAGGCCTAAGCAGCCAGAGATAATGCGTCAAGAGTTGCAGGTGCTGGCATGGGACATTGGGCTAGCAGATACAGAAGTCTTCAGGGAGGGCTCAGAGAATATGAGAAGGGTATGGACAGAGTCTGATTATTGAGTCAATTTGCTATCAGTAGATGAGTCATTTAAACAGGGGCTGGGGGCCAAGTTTCAGGCCTAGTGTTGAATAAGAGGGAGCTGCTCTTCAGACAGAAGCTGAAGACTGTAGCAGCGGGTATACAGAGACAAACAAAGAAGAGAGGGCGTGTGGTTCCTAAAACATGGTGAAGGTGGACTGTTGGTGAAGACGCCCACCCAGTTCACATAAGACTTGGCTGTGTTTTATTTTTCTGTTTCTAGATTATGTGAAAATAACTGGCCCCTGCTCCTTTTAATTTAGCTTACCCGAGTAGCAACCATTCGTCAGATGTGGCAGCGTGTATCTTCCAGAAATGGCCCCAGCTGTATTTTCAGGCTCCCGCTCTTCAGAACCTTCACATTCCTCCATCCAAATGCAAAGTCTGTGTTCCTTCCCCTTGAGATTATGTGGGCCTTTGTGGTGTCTTGGCAGATAAAACTTGGCAAAAGTGATAGTGTGTGACTTCTGATCTAAGTCATATGAGGTATTTCTTCCACCTGGCTCTGTTTTCTTGGTGTGCTTGTCCTAGAAATCCAGCCACCATGTGGCAAGGAAGCCCTGAACATACAGGGAGGCCACTTGTAAAGCATCCTGGCTGATTATTCTAACTGTCTTGCCTGACAGCCATCATCGATCCCTAGATGAGTGAATGAGCCTAAAGATAATCCCAGCTCCCAGATTTCAAGTTGCCCACCCAGGCACCATGTGGATCAGAGATAAGCCATTCTCACTGAGCCCTACCCCAATGGCAGATTTGAGGGCAGAATAAAATTTGTCCTTGTTTTCAGTTAGTAAGTGTCAGGGTGACTTGTCACACTGCCCTGGTTAACTGCAACACAAGACAGGGTAACCTGTGTGGATTTATATAAGATCTTTCAAATAGTTCAGACTAGTATAAATGCATAGTTAGGAGCTTAGCCATTTATTAAAAGTTAAAACTCCTTTTTATCCTCCCAGCCCATCACCATGAATGGAGTCCTGTGTGAGGAATTTGGTCATGGCTCTTACTGGTTGACGGCACCAAAGCCACATCAGCGAACTCTCAGCCCCAACACAATATGTCTTAATACTCCATTCCCATCATGCTCTGGCTCCCTTAGGACTCAGGAAGCCGCGGAGCTTTTCTTGTAGCTGCCAGCAACTGTGCTTTCCATGCATTGTCTCATTTAATTTTTGCTAAAAATTCTAAGCTATAGATAACATCTGTCGTTTATAGATAAGGAAATGGAGATTCAGGAAGGCCAAGTTATCTCCTCAGGATGACACAACGAATGGCAGGATTGCGACTTCAGTGCAGTTCTGTCTGATCTCACGGTCTGTATTCTTTCCCCTGTGCTGCCCTGCCTTGGCCTTGAGGCCTTTGAAGGACTTTTGGGGTTCACAGTTTGCTTTTATCCTGTTTTAGCCATTTTCTGCACTACACAGATTTTGTGAGTTGCCATGGTAACAAAACCAACAGTTATACTTCTGGTTTATGAGAAATTGCCTTTTGAGGTTAAAAATACTTTTCATAACACCATAAATTGGGGTGCTCTGCTTATATATGTCTGTGTGTATATACACAATATATAATTATGTGTATATAATATATAGCATATAAAAGTATATATAATTATGTATATGATATATATTAAATAAAAATTATATGATAGCAAAATTGTGTATATATACATTACATATATTTATATATATGATTATATATAAACAGAGACCATAGTAGAAATTACTAATTTATTTGTGCTACTCTATAAAAAACCTAGACAGTTCTTCAGTTCTTCATTTATGTCTCATAAAAATTAATGTCATTCTTCTCATTATTCAAGATTTACTGATTGCTTGATTTTAAAATCTTTTGACTTTGAAATAATGTTTAGATTAACAGAAGAGTTACAAACAGAGTATAGAGATTTCTAATATTCCTTTACTCAACTTGCCCTAAAGTTAACATCCTGCATGTGAAATTAACACCGGTACAATGCCATTATCCAAACTACATACTGTATTCCACTTTCATCAATTTTCCACTAATATCCTTTTTTCCATTTCAGGGTGTAGCCCAGGATACCACATTGCATTTAGTCAGCGTATCTTCTTAATCTTCTCCAACCTGTGACCATTTCTCAGTCTTTCCTTATCTTTCATGACCTTGAAACTGTTGAAGAGCATTTGCCAGGTGTTTTGTAGAATTTATTTCAATTGGGTTTGTGTGTCGTTTTCTCATTATGACTTTTCTGGAAAAATAGCACCTTGCTATGCTTCTCATTGTATTATATCCAGGATACATGATATTGACATGGCTTCTCACTGGCGGTGTTGACCTTGATCACTTGGTTGAGGTGGTACCTGCCAGGTTTCGTCACTCTAAAGGTGCAGGCTTTCCCTTTCCGCGTTCTATTGTTAGAAGTTCATCACTAAGTGCAGCCTCCACGCAAGGAGAATCAAGCCCCACTTCCTGGAGGGAGGAACATGACGGATTTTTTACGTGGCCGTGGGAAAGAGTGTTTTCACTCCTAAAGCAGCCCATAGATCTGCAATATTTAACAAGTATCTGGCTTATAGAAACACTCTGTGCATTCAAACCTTGTGTCATCCACATCTTTGATTTCTTCGTCATGGGAAATATACCCCATAGAATAATGCCCACTCTTCCTTGCTACGTGATTGAGAGCCAATTTGTAAGTATACTAAACATTCCTTCTTTACCCCCATAACAAAGGCATCACCCTTACCTCTTAGATCTCAAAGTCTGTGGTGTTTGATATAAAGCATATGTAGCATTGTTTCTTCAAATGTATAGAACTTCTGTCCTGGGAAAGGAAGGAGATATATATTATTTTGTCTTTAAAGTTTCCCTGACTCCTAGGAAATAATAAGTATTACACATTTGAAATTTTTAAAATATAAAATGGAATTATATTATATCTAAATATATTTTATTTCTATATATTTATACAAATATGCATTTACATATAACTATATAAAATTTGTGAATATAAAATTGCAAAGACTTTAAATATTATATAACAATTCCCATTGATTAGATACCTCTTATGTGTTGAGCACTATGGTTGGTATCTTACAATCTTTATTTCTAATCCTTACAAAAATATCTATGAGGGAAGTATTATAATTCTCACTTTACAATAAAAAGAAGTTCATGTTTAGGGGGAGAAATTACCTTCCTCAAGATGGCATGGCAGATAACATGGGACTTGAATTTAGGGTTCTTTGATTACCAACTGTGAACTTGGTAAATGTTTGTAGATTGACTGATTAAAGTTGGATAGGGGAAAAACAGTATTTGAAGATTGGACTAGTAATAAGTATTTCAAAAAAATTGCACACAATCACACATGATTGAAGAAGACAGGTGTTAGGCTTTGCTTGCATAAAGAGGAGCTGCCACTTCAAGTCAATCAAAAGAATCATCCTGACATTCAGGTTAATGTGTGAAAACAGCAGCCACATCCTGAATTCTGTGAGGTGGAAGTCCCAGCTTCCACTCCTAACTGCAATCACAGATGGGTTATATTATTTC
>NW_017731445.1:3167341-3169927 GCF_001890085.2 Hipposideros armiger | reverse complement strand
AGGATCCAGGCATTAGAGATTATCAAATGCAGCCTCTAGCCCAAAGTAGGAGCCACAACACAAATATTTCCAACTGAATCATTCACCAGTTTTCTATCTTCCAGGGGTGCGGTACTTACTACCTATATGTTGGTCTATTCTAGGGGTACAAACTCAACTACCTGTGGAAATTGGCTAAGTAACAGATGAATAAAGCCAGTCCAGAATAAGAAAATCAAATGCAGAAATAGAGTCGAACTGTTTTAATAGTTTCTGAACTATGGCATAAGGATGTAACATGATATAAATATGTAAATATTTTAAATTTAAAATTGAAAGAAGAAACAATGATGTTTTTTCAACATAGCATCTTTTATATGCATATTAAACCCATATGCCTTTGCCTTTTCTCATTTTTCTTGAAATGTGGCTTTTTCAATCTGTCTTTTATTTTCCTACATTTGATATAGATGTAGGTTCAGGCAAATAATTCTCTACTATAAGGGAAAAAATGGGTGAGCATGATGCTAAGTGGCAACTGATATTAAACCCCAAAGTCAAGATGGCGATAGGCCTGTGCTGGGATCTATAGTGACCTGGACAGCCCACACTCCCTCCAAAGCGGGCAGCCACTACCCAACTCCAGATAACTGTTGACACTTGCTGACATGTAGGAATGTGGGCCTGTGTTACTAATCTTCCGCTTTTTCAAGAAAAGCTAGTAACCTAGATTTTTAGTGTAATCCTCTAACTTTTAAATATTTTCTATTTTAAAACACGTCTGGGCCCCAGATGACATTTGTGAGCTGCCATTTTACCTTCTCTGGCCTCTTTCAGGAGTTGGCAAATTATGACCTGTGGGCCAAACCCAGCCCACCACCTGTTTTTGTAAATAAAGTTTTATTGGAACACAGCTATGCTCATTTGTTTATGAGGTGTGATAAAAACATACAGTGAATGTTTAAATTGAAAAAAATTATTACAGTAAAAGACACATTGCCATTAACTCCCCTCAAAATACTCCCCCTTGCTTCAAACACGCTTATCCCATCATTCTTGCCACTTTCTGAAGCAGTTCTGGAAGTCCTCTTTCATAAGTGTCTTTAGTTGCGCTCTTGTGACTGCCTCCATGTCCTGAGTCATTTTGACTCTGGGGAAGTCCCAGAAGTCACACGGTGCCAGATCCAATGGGTGAATAAGGTGGATGAGGACACACCGTAATGTTTTCATTTGAACAGAAATTGCCATATACCAGAAGCGACGTGTGACATGGAGCATTGTCGCAATGGAGGATGATTTATGACACACTTTAAAACATACCTTCTCTCAACTGTAGCTCACACCTGACTGAATGCACCGAACAAGTTGAAACTTGTCACACACTGTTACTAAGGTTCAACATTCCGCTTCCCGTATTGAAGATCCCTGCCTTTCCGTTGGATGGTACTTAGCAGCAGCATTCATGGTGTTTCTTGTTCTCAATAGAAAAGCTCCATGTCACACATCACTTCTGGTATACGGCAATTTCTGTCAAATAAAAACATTACGGTGTGCCCTCATCCATCTTATTCTCTGGATCTGGCACCGTACAACTTCTGGCTCTTCCCCAAAGTCAAAATGACCATGAAAGATAAACAGTATGTTTAAAAAGATTTTATTGGTAATTTGGGAGAGGGGAACAGCGTTGGGGAATCAGGGAAGGGGACAAGTTGCTGTCCTTTTGTTCTTCAGTCTAGTTGTGAAGGACGTCGCTTCACTGGCCCATGTTGGTATAATCATTGCGCTCTTCCCGGGTGAGGCAGTCGTTTGCCGGCCATTGGACGGCTGCTCATGGAGATTTACGCCAACTGCTGAAGAGCCCCACTACAACCTATGCTGTAGCCGGCAACTTGGCAGCCCAGCTCCAGGTCAAGCTGTTGTTCACCATCTTAGCTGTAGAGGGTGCAGTGTCACTGGCCCTCATGTGGGAATTGAACCAGGGCCCTGCTGCTCAGAGCTGGCATCCAAAGCCAACTCTTTTTTTTTTCCCCCAAGATTGTATTACGGAATTGGGGGAAGGGAACAGCATTGGGGAATCGGGGGAGGGGAACAGACAAGTTGCTGTCCTTGTGTTCTTCAGTCTAGTTGTGGAGGACGTCACTTCACTGGCCTATGTTGGTATAATCATTGCGCTTTTCCTGGGTGAGGCAGATTAGTGGCCGGTCACTGGACGGCCACTCACGGTGGCTCTCGGCAGCTCACTACAGCTCCACTGCAGCCTATACTGTTGCCGGCGACTCCTGGCATCCCAGCTCCAGATTGAGCTGTTGTGCACCATCTTCGCTGTAGAGGGCACAGCATCACTGGCCCAGGTAGTATCGGACCGGGGCCCTGCTGCTCAGAGCTGGCATCCCAAACCAACTCTTAACCAACGCGCCACTCGGCTGGCCTGAAAGCTAAACATTTTGAATCGATTCAGGGCATGGAGGCAGCCATGACAGCGCAACTAAAGACACTCAGGAAAGAGGACTTCCAGAACTGCTTCAGAAAGTGGCAAGAATGGTGGGATAAGTGTGTTTGAAGTGAGGGGGAGGATTTTGAAAGGGATTGATGGCAATGTGTCTTTTA
>NW_017731445.1:3157240-3161063 GCF_001890085.2 Hipposideros armiger | reverse complement strand
TAATGTGTGAAAACAGCAGCCACATCCTGAATTCTGTGAGGTGGAAGTCCCAGCTTCCACTCCTAACTGCAATCACAGATGGGTTATATTATTTCGTCTCATACTTTTTATGTGCCCCATGTAAAGTGAATCCCCTATCTCGTAGGGAAACAGGAAATGAGAAAAAGTGTTCCTAAAATACTTACAGAAAACATAGAAAGGGAAAGCTAAAAGTTTCCTATAAGATTGAAGCTCCCATATAATAATCAAAGAATAATAATAGAGATGTGGTATAAATCAAGTAAAAACTAATGTTTGTGTGCTCGCACGCACGCGTGCGTGTGTGTGTGAGAGAGAGAGAGAGAGAATGAGAATATCTAAATGTTCATTTCAGTCCACAAGCTCCCATGTTCACAGCAGCAATATTGCCTCTCTATACTTTCTGGGAATCAGCGTAAATTTATCTTGTGCCCTTTCACTACTGTACTATGGGATACTTAACTTTGCTCATTTTTGGTACTTTTCCCCACACTGAATCATGCTGAGATGCCTGGGGATCTTGATATTGACCTGGGAGGGCCTTGACATTGGCCTGTCTAGCCAGGTCCCCATGGAAATGGCAAATGTCCTGTCCACAGTGTCCCTTTAGGTTAGAATATACACGCTGCTCCGGCACCCTATGTGAGATAATGATATCATCACAAGCTTGACTGCTTTCAACTTGCATGACCAGTGCCACCCTATAGTAAGGGCTAGAAAATCCTAACCATCTTGTCCTACAGAAGTGGACACCTCCACTCTGGGAGGCATGTGTGGACAGCCATGGCTCAAGGCCTCATGGCCTGGCCTGTCACCTGTTGCAGTCTCAAGGGGACAGAAATTCTGGGACATGAAAGCTCCTAGCAACATGCATATTCCATCTGGGAAATCCTAGTTACCACACTGAAATTAAATCAAGGATTCCCGGATGCTTCTTTTCCTTTTTCCTTCTGGGTTAGTTGGTTTTCGATTTCAACTGCCATCCGCTGAGAGGCATCAGGAACACGCTGCTGTCCCGGCTTCCATGGTCTGCCCTGCAAGCCTCTTGAAAGTTGCTGGAAGAGAAGTTTAATAAACCATGCAAGTTGACAGCCACCTTTCAGAGCAGGGCTGGTCTCATGGTTCCTGAGTCACTGCGTTCCACACAAACACAACTGCCAATCTGTCAAGTGAACACAGGCCTTTCAGTTTAGCCATGGTGATATGTGTGTAACTGAGCCTAGAGGACAAACACGAAACTATGCACACGTCTGCTCTCCCCTAGACACCCAGCACCCATTCTCCCCCTCTCATCTCTCCCCTGCCTTAATTCTATAATGCAAATGTGAAAACAGAACTTCTACTCTACTTTGTTTCTCCCAGTAATCTCAGGTCAAGGATTAGTATCTATCACCCCTTCTCCCCCAGTGTAAACAGCACCAGTCTTTTCATTTTAAGTGTTGACTTGGGAGACAAACCAGTTCTCATTTCTACATGAAGGCTGGTCTAGAAAGTGTTTTCAGACTTCAGGTTACACTCAGCAAAGCCCGTGCCCGGTGGGTCGAAAGGGTACGCAAGGCTGGGCCCTGTTTCTCTGCTCTGAGCTCATTGATTTGCTACAGCTTCTTTTGTTACTGCTGAAAAGGGGGCAGGGAAGACTTGGATTAATAAAAGCATGAAATAAAATACATGTGTAAAATGCGGTAAATAACAAGGGAGGTTGTGGGGGTGAGGAGTGGAGGGCCCAAGGAGCTCACTGTGTAAAAACTGAGGTTTCTGTGGTCTCTACTGTGGTTTATTTGGGAAATCATGACATAGGCACCTCAAGAAATTCACTGACGATTGTGGACTGATGGATTTCCAAAGGAAAAGCCATGCATGAGAAATTAATTTCCAGGTGTGCATGACCACTTCATTTAGATTTTTTTCCCCCTGTCTAATGTTGCCATAGGTACCATTTTTATAATGCAGTGAGTGTATCATTTGTGTCATTCATGGTAGGCACTCTGCTTTTGTGGGGTGTGGGGTAAAACACTCATATAACATATGTGTAAGCAAAGGTTCTGTTCAAGGATGTTGTCTTTATTACAAGAAATGTCTCAACTATTTGGAAAATATCACAGAACTTGACAATGCTCCATGGAGTTAATGTATTATATGAAAAATAATTATTAGCTAAGAATGTCAATATGGATGTTACTGTTTTATCTGAAGTTGATGAGAAACCAAAATAGCAAAATACATCCATGCTTCATAAAAACAGATGCTGTGTTCTAGCTGCTGTGGTTTGTGATTGGCATTGTCATTATAAAGCAGTTATGACATATCTTGAGCATCATCAGAAATTGTATAAAGAGACACAGGCTAACTTCCTGACTTCTGTGCTAAGTGCTTAGATGACCTTGCACAAGGCTCTTCACCCCTATCTTCTCTGTTAAACAAGTGAGTTGCTCTAGGTAACTTTTATTTCCATTTAAGTTATAAAAATTCTTTGATTCTAAGTCACAAAGATCTAAGGGGCGCTGACCTGAAGCACAATATGCAAGATATATTTATGTTGTACCTTACTGGGCCATCCTTGCATTTATGAGTGATAAGAGGGAAATCTTAAGACTTAAGCTATGATAGGGGAGGACAAAGGATTAGATTTTTCGAGTCCTATAAAAGCCATCTAGAGAATATTCACATTAATTACATGCAATTTAGTTATTTTAAGTGGCATCCTTAGACAAGCAAAAGGTGAACTGAAATTTTTTCAGCAAATACAAGAGCACAAAATCTTGCTGAATTGTGTGACAGGTCTTGCCCAGAGCTTCCGTATAAGATGTTCTTAACTGCTTTAGCAGGTCAATCTTCTGTCTTCATATATCTGACAAAAAACAAAACAAAACAAAACAAAAACTTATTTAGTTTGTCTTTTTAAAATTATGTGATGCCTAATATAAGGAATCACAGTTACTCAAGAGTCACAATAGATTTCACTCATTTGTTTTCAAATGATTATGATGTATTTTATGCCAAGTGCTATACTTTTATCTGCTTGTTATAAAAATAATGTAAAATTACAGGGAATTTAAGAGCAATATCAAGCTTCAATAATTTTTTAGTCTCCAACAACATTCATTTTTGCATATGCATTTCCAATCATTGTGTCAATGAGAAATATGTCTTTACACAGTTATAATCATTGTGATTGGATATAAATCTTTTAGTCACCATCAATATCAGTGATTTTTTTTTTTTACTTTCAATTTGGATGTTCTTTAAACTGAAGAGTATTTGTGTACTTTTCCCTTTCTTTTCTTTTTTTTGATATCCCCATTTAGAAGGGGTTAACGCAGCACAAATTAAAAAGAAAGGCTAAAAAGTAAAACAGTATAACTCCAGCCAAGCAAATGAATGGGATGCAAACTCACTCCGGAGGCTGGCAGTCAAATGGGGAAGGAAGCGTGTATTACCTGATTGTTGTCAGAAGAGGAAGGGAGGGAAAGGACTTGCTGCCTGTAGAAATCAGGAATTCCCTTAACTTGCTCTGTAGTAATCATCTGCCCTATGCCCACATTGTTAGTTTTGGCTTTCTTCCTTCATTAAATAGCTTATCCATATCTCTTTCACTTTGACCTCTGTTCATGAAGCTGATACCTGTGTCTGTGTTTATGAAATGGATGGATACCTGTTTTACCAATCAATTATTCGGTCAAATGCCGAGAATCGACTGTGCTACTAATGGAGCTGCTTTTCCGTGGTTGGAATTCAGACTGCCAAGGCTCTAGGATCCAGGCATTAGAGATTATCAAATGCAGCCTCTAGCCCAAAGTAGGAGCCA
>NW_017731445.1:3133374-3152555 GCF_001890085.2 Hipposideros armiger | reverse complement strand
TGTATCTGGTAGGTTGCTTGCCTTCATTTTGTTTAGTTTTTCTTTTTTTTCCTGGAGTTTTCTCCTGTTCTTTTATTTGGGATGTATTTCTTTTTTTCCTCATTTTGGCTGCTTCTCTGTGTTTCTATATATTAGGTAGATCTACTGTGTCTCCAAATTGTGGCCAGGTGGCCTTATGTAGTAGGTGATCTGTGAGACCCTGGCACAGTCTCTGTGGTCACTTGCTTCATGTGCTCCAGGAGTGTTCCTTGTATAGGTTGTGTGTGTCCTTCTGTTATATTTGAGCCTTGATTATTATTGGCATGTAAGTGGGTGGGATTGACCCTCAGGCTGATTGGCTGTAGAGTTTGGTCATATCCACAGCTCACGGGCTGCTGTGCAGGGGGCTTACCCCACTGAGTTGGGTTCATCCAGTGAACTCTGGTGCCTGTTGAAACCGCCCTTTGTGTGAGCTGTTTGTTGGGCTAATTGGGTGGTGTTCTGCTGTGGGCCGTGGTCTGAAGCCAACCTCCAAGTATGTTGGTCTTGGGACCTCTTGAGAGGGGCTCAGGTACAAGCCCAGGTTACCCACTGCCTGTAACCAGCTGGGACTACCTGGTTAGAGTCACAAAGTGATCCGCCATTGTTCACTTCCTGTGCTAAACCTGGTGGTATGTGGAGATGCCACGATGTGAATCAAGGATGGCTGCCACAAGCACCAGGTTTGGGGTAGCTCTGCAGAAAGCCAGGACACCGGAGGCTTGCTGTCACCTGCTGGCTCCCTTATGGTTCAGCCATTGATAAAGCCTCATGTGGCACACAAGTTGGGTGAGGCAGGGTCTTAGGGAGTCATTAGAGTGGGACGAGTTGTGGTCACCAGGTTAATGTAGATTGCGGTTTGGTTCCAATGCTGAGCCTGCAGCTACTCAGCAAAAGCCTCAGAACACACCTAGGCCAGTTGCCGCCTGCCTAGTGCCCACAGACCCCAATAGTTTTCCAAGAAAGCATGCAATGCAGACAGGGCTGGCTGCTCACCAGGGAAGTGACTCTGGTGTTGGGGGAGTTGGGTAGGGTGGGGTCCCAGTGAGTCAGCAGGGTGGTGCAGTGGAGCCCACCAGAACAATTCAGATTCAGATTTGGCCATGTGGGGAAGGACTCAACACAGTAAAGATGGTGCCTACCTTCTCGCTGCATGGAACAAGGACCTCAGACAAGGTAAATAGTGACTGTCTTTCAGCCCTTGCCCCAAATCCACATACCTCCGTCTGCCCCCCATATGTCTCTGACACCCCCCGAGTCATCATGCCTCTGCCAGAGCCCAGGGTGAGTGCCTGCCAGTGAGTCTGTGCACGTTCTATTTAAGAGGACATCTGGGTTACCCACAGCCTTCTGTCCCACCCAGATGTTTGCTATCTCCACTATTTTTCATAGCCAGATATTGTGGGGGCTCCTCTCCTCGGCACCAGTATTCCAGACTGGGGAGCCTAGTGTGGGGTTGGGGTCTCTCGCTCCTCTGGAAGGGAGCCTCTGTGGCAGAGAAACCTCCTGATTCTCAACTGCTACATGGAGGTTTTGGGACAGCCCGTTTCACGTCTCTGTCCCACCTACCAATCTCGATGCAGCTTCTTTTTTGTATCTTTTGTTATAAAATTTCTGTTTAGCTAGATGTCAGATGGTTCTCCAGGTGAATTGTTCTATAATTTAGTTGTAATTTTAATGTGTTCATGGAAGGAAGTATGCACAGTGTTTATCTGCTCTGCAATCTTGGATCTTGTCCTCTCTCTTCCAATTCCTTTTTTTTTTGTCTTTTTTAATTTAAGACACGATAAAGTGGAATTTTGGATAGCATTAATACCATGACCAGAACCTCACAGGCAAAATGTGGTAGAAATGGAATTTGAATCTAGATCTTTGCCAGTGCTCTTTCTTACATATTGGTGTGGCACCTGCCTGTCCTTGTTATTCTTTAATGTGGAGGTTGGAATTTAATGTTGATCTTAGTGATTAATAAAATTGCAGGTGCTTAATACATGTTAAGGGCCCTTATGATGATTTACTGAACTATTAGGTGTTTGTGGATTTATAACAATAGCGAATAGTTTATATAGTGCTTAATATATATAATCATGGTACTTTAAAGTCTAAGTACTTTACATTTATTAACGCATGTAATCTTTGCAGAAAGCCTGTGGGGTAGATACTATCATATCCCCCTTTTACAATTGGGGGAAACAGGCACAGAGATTTTTTTTTTTAAACTATCTTGCTCAAGGTAACATAGCGACCTGTAAAGCTGTAATTTGAAGCCTGGCAGCTTGGCCCCAGAGTTTGTCCTCTTAACTACTATGTCAGGTGGCTTCCTTTCTCACCTAAAGAATCATAAAACTGAAGTAACGGGCATGTAATGAAGGTGGAGTTTAAGCCCTGGAGAACTTGACTTAATAAGTAACAGCAGAGCTCTGACCTACTTGTACCACCTGTCCCCTGTTCCTCACTGCTGTGTTGGCCTATGGAGAGGGAACCTTTGCTTCATTCTGGGGGACGTTTTAATGAAATCACTTTGCTCCTCATGCAACTTGCTAATTGGCTCTTCTCTGTGGAGAAGGAGGGACATGTTTGGCTGTTGAAATAGTAAAAGCCTATACCACAGTGGGCCATGTTAATTACATGTAACCAAATATGTTGACCAGGGTGAGGCGTTCCATCCCACAGCTTGAGGCCAAAGACCTCATTCATAATCATCAGCATGTCATTTGCTAGATGGTACCCACTGCTTACCCACCTCGTGACCTGGTGGTTGTCATTATTGGCTGGGGAGGATTTAGGTGTTTGGGAATTTTGCTAAACATCTTTGCTTCTCATCAGCGCAAATAGTGGGTGGTGAGAAGAAGGCATTAAATGTAGTGATGCTGTAGGCAGGGGGGCCACTTTGCAGGCCTTGGTGCTCACAGGTGAGGGAAAGGACACAAAAACTTTTTGAAATAGGGCAGTTTTGTGGATGTTACCAGGGGCCAGAATGTAGAGTGGGAGCAGATTTCATTCACGGAACAAACATCTGTTGAATCAGACTGTGTGCCAGGCCTTGGGCATTCAGCTTGGAACAGAATAGATACTGTCCTTGCTCACGCAGGACTTACATTCTAGTGAAAATAGGCAGACAACAAGCAAGGGACTAGAAACACAGGATTATTTTAGAGAGGGAGAAGTGCTCTGAGGGAAAAACAGAGTGACCAGTGCGGGGTAGGAGAGAGGCTGCTTCAATTTGGGTGGTCAGGGGGTGTCTCCCTGAAGAGACGGCACTTGAGCAATGAGGAGCCAGCCTTGTGAGCCTCTCTGGAGGAGCGTTCTCAGAGAAGGCGCTGCATCGTGACCTGCTTCACCCTTTCCTCCCATCTCAGACATGTGGTCAATTTCCCCAATTCCGCTTCCATCCTGGAGGGTGTGCCTGCTCTTATCTCTCTTAGTCGGTCTGATTTCACCAGTGAAGAAAGCTCTAGTGTTAGCAGATGTCACTAAACACTATCAGGTGCCTTGTCAGAACAACAGCCCCTCTCTCCTGCAAATCTCTTCATCCCACCAAAAAAAAAAAAAAGAAAAAAGAAATGAAGTGAATGTGGCATGATGTGGTCCTAGGGAGCCCACTACTTCCCTTGCCAAATTCTTGAATTTATGCAGGGGTTGATGTCATATGCCTCAGGATTGAGCCTCCTAAATTCACCAATCCCTCTCTTTTGAAAATCTGGACAACACTGCAAATTTGCAGTCTTCTGGAACCACATCTGCTTTCTAATATTCCTATAGGATTGCTGATGCTAGTTCTGTGGCCACATCTGCATGTCCCTTCAATACGCTGGGATCTGATGTGCAGCTCAGGAAACCTCAACTCATTCATTGCAGCTATTTCCTCTGTCTCTCCTCATCTATCTTTGGCAACCACCCCCTCCTTTTTTTTTTTTTTAAGATTTTTATTGGGTAATTGGGGGGATGGAAACAGTGCTGGGGAATTAGGGGAAGGGGAGCAGACAAGTTGCTGTCGTTTTGTTCTTCAATCTAGTTGTGGAGGACGCTGCTTCACTGGCCCAAGTTGGCACCATCATTGCGCTCTTCCCTGGCGAGGCAGATCAGTCGCCGGCTTCTGGACGGCCGCTCACGCTGGCTGCTGGCTACATACGGTAGCCCATGGCAACCCACTGCCACAGGGACTGCAGCCTATGCCGTCGCCAGCAACTCACGGCAGCCCAGCTCCAGGTTGAGCTGTTGTTCAGCATCTTAGCTGTAGAGGGCAGTGTCACTGGCCCTCATATGTGGGATCCGAACCGGGGCCCTCTGGCGTCCCAAGCGAGTTCTTAACCATCGCGCCACTCGGCCGGCCCCAACCACCCCCTCCTTTTAATCTATTTGTTATATATGGTTTTCTGTTTAGAAAAATAATGCATGTTGTAGAAAACTGGGAAATATATAAAAACAGGCAAAAATGTCACTCATATTCCCAATGCCTAGTGGTGATTACTTTGCACATCTTATGATGTATCTTTCCAGCCTTCCCTCCACAACTGCCACATACACATAAGTATGTGCATGCATGCACGCGCGCGCGCACACACACACACACACACACACAGTCACACATATGCACATGAAAACACATATATTTATATTTTAAAATTTGGGATGTAATGCAAAATCTATTTGGTAATATGATTTTCTACTTTAAAAATATATTGTCAGTATTATTCTTTACAGTCTGGATGTTGCTCTTTTAGGACAGAAATGATGGAAGCAAAATAGGACTGAAGAGTTCCTTTTCTCTTGGACACATAGCATTATATGCTTTTTCTCAAGTAGAAACAAAGTTCCAGTTCTTCACCTTTTCACTTTCTGTGCTGAACCTATAGCGAAGGCAGTCCCTTGGGTGGCCTCTGGCAGAGGTGATGGTTTTACAGGACATGTGGAGTGCAGAAGAAACAGTACATTTTCCTGCCTCTCCTGGAACTTTCAAAACTCCTTGCATCAGGAACTGTGATTCTGTCTTGTATTTGGGACTGTATAACACTTTTAGTCAGTGCATTTGTTCAAGTAACTCTCTCCAGGTAATTAATTTCATGCCAATTAGCAGAGCCTTCTTTCATGGGTCTCCTGGGAATATCCAAAAGAGACCAGCTTTCCTTCCAAAAACTTAGACTTTGTATGTCATACACACATCCAGCAGTAAACGTGGAGACTTCTTATAGGTAATGGAGACATGTGATCAGCTTCAGTCCACAAAACCCATCAGTCCATCTATAATCCTGATTCTGCTCCTGAGCTGACAGGGAGCTGAGGGATATCGTGGGCCATGTTAGCTTTCATGTTTAGCCTTTCTATATCTTCATGAAAGCTCTGACACCTGAATCCTCCAGTTCACCGTGGCATGGCTCCTCACTGAGCTAGCTGTGTAGTACATTCCTGTTCTGAATATCCCTCTCCCAAAACACCCCCCCCCCCAAATTGGGAACACTAAGAGAAAACCCTCCATGCTTCATCTAAGCCAAATTCTCTTTTTGACAGGAATCCATTGGGTCCTGATTTTATGCACAGCCTTCACTTTGCAGGACCTCTGTCATGATCATAGAGTGGAGAACGTAATTCATTTTGGGACGTGGGAGCAGTTGTTTGTACCCTCTCTGCATCTTCCTGAAGAACTACTCCAGGTCTCCCATAGTTTGGCCCTGTGAAAACCTCTGTCTGTTGTATGTGCCTACATTGCACCTCATTAGAGTTGGTTATGTACCCTTTTTCCTGTTTCTAGAAATACCATGTAGCAATCCGAGTTCTTCAGAGGGGTGCCTTTGTAACTCACATCTAGACTGTAAACTCCAGGAGAGCAAGGCCCACGTCTGCATTCAGGCTGCATCCTCATGGTCTAGCAGAATGCCTGGCATAACGTAGGTGTTCAGTAAATATTTGGTCACGAATTTAACAAATATAACTTGATATCTACGGCATGTCAGGATATCCCAGTCCAAACAAAGTCCTTGCTTTCTGGAGTTGAAATTCTCACTGTGGAAGACAGATATAAAAAATGGTTCTAACACACAAATGAATTATATAGTATGTCAGAACATGGTAAGTGATCCTGAAAAAGCGGAGCAAGGTAACTGGACTGAGAATGCTGTGAGATACAACTATAAATAGGGTGGTTGTGGGAGGCCTCATTTGGAAAGGTGACATTTGAGCAGAGCCTGGAAGGAAGCAAGGGATAAGCTGCATGGTTTCTGAGGGATATTTACAGGCAGAGAGCAGTGAGGACAAAGGCCCTCAGAAGTGTGGGAACTTGTTGGCAAATTCAAGGAACAAGCAAGACCGGTAGGCAGGCACAACTGAGAGGGAAAATATTAGGAAATGAAGTTATAGTGGTAACGATAGAAGGATTATATCGCCATCAACTGAGATGGGGAAGACTGCCCATGGAGGAGGGTGGTGGGGGTAGATCACAGATTCATCTGGGACATGTTTAGTCCAAGGTGACTGTTAGACATCCAAGTAGAGACGTTAAGCAGACAGTTGAATATATGAGTCAGCAGAAGGGTGTGCATAGAAAAATGGCCTGAGCCAAAATTTGGGGAAGTTTCAGTAGATAGATGATTCAAAGCCAGGAGGCATGATTTACACGTACACACTCAAGTGACTGTGTTTATGTAGAGAAGTGGAAGGACCAATGACGGGGTCCTGGAACACCCCAGTGGCAGGAAATCTGGGTAAAGGGAAGAAACCAGAAGAAGAAACTGAGAAGGAGTGACCAGTGAGAACGAAGGAAAACCAAGAGAGTGCCATGATGAAGCCAAGGGGAAGAAAGACAGAAGGCGTCAGTGTGCTCCTCTCGGTAGATTGTTTTTATTCCTTTTCTCCTGGACAATCTTTTTCTCACTTCAGCTACTTCTTGATGGCTTTAGTGTCCCTCTACTTGTGATTATTTTTCTTTCTTATATCCTTTATTATCACCATGGACCATGGTTACAAAGGGTATTGTTGGCTCCACAGCTGATTAGCCTGAGCACTAACTCCTGGGCCTTATTCCATTTAGGCTAACATTCTCTGGTTCACAGGGAAGTGAAACAATAATGTGAATATAAAAACCAGTTTGACTGAGGTACTTTACACAAGGCATAGAGATAAGTATGGGCATTAAAAGAAACCATGAAAGCATTATGTCTGATAGTACCTTTATCTAAGTCTCTTTGTGTGATGTTGACTCATGTATCAGATCACTCGTTCATTCTCAGGAACTGAGGAACATACATCAGAACAAAACCATGTAAGACTTTTATATTGATGAATGATATCAGTTAAAATGATAAGAAACAGCATTTTCCATATAATGTACTATAATTAATATCGTTATATATAAGATGAAATTGGTAGAGTAGTAATTCAATTCAAAAGACACACTTGAACAACTTTATTATATAGGCCATTATGGTAAATGTGGGGATAATTCTCAGAAATATAAAGATATGATCTGCCTGTGCTCTTGGTAAGGCTAAACTTCTATTACAAGAAAGCCCCAAATACAATGGCAGATAGAAAACAAATGCATATTAATTTCCCACAAACAAATCTGAAATGAGTAGTGCAGGTGGGCAAGGAAGCTGTGCTCATAAAGCCATTCAGAGACCCAGGTTCCTTCCATCATATTGTTATGCGTTGTTGGGAACAGTGTCCCGTGGTTGACACTTCGATGCAGGGACATCCAGGATCCAGCTCATGGCACAGGGAGAAAGCATGTAAATAAGCACATACCCCATATTTTAATCAGATCTAGAAGTTGCAGGCATCAGCTTAATTTACTATCCACTGGCAAAAAATAGTGTCATGGATTCACATAGCTGCAAAGGAGGCTGGGAAATGTATCACAGATACCCAGCTTCTGTGGGAAGTGAAGACTAGATTTTGATGGATAGCTGTCTGTCTCTACCACTGTCCTTCAAAGTGCTTTCTGTCTTGCAAAGAAGACTTTCAAAAGTAACTATTGTGTGATACTCAGGAGACTGGGCAAATCCCATGACAGCTGCTTTGGAGTGACAGAGGAAAAACAAAGAGTGTTCATCTCTGGAGAGATAAAGGTGGCTTCTGGGAGGAAGTGGCAATTAGGCTAGGCAAGATATCAATCGGCAAGAGAGCACAGAAGGTCAAAAAGAACATTTTGGAGAAAAGGTATGAAATTGAGGCTATGAAGCTAGGTATGTTTAGAGAATAAGAAATAATCCCATTTGGCTGGAGGGTAGGTTATTTAATAAAGCTAAAGTGACTTTTGACTAAATATTGAAAACCTTTAGAATACCAAGATATGACATTTGGACCTTTTACACAAGTACCAAACATTTGTGAAACTTCTTAGGATGGAGAGTGATGTAATCCAGACCAAAGATTTTCACTCTGTGTCGAGGAGCCTGAGGATTCTGATGATGGACCTTAGGGACTCAGGGGAGGAGGAGAGCAATTGATTCTTGAACTGGCCCTCCCGCTTCACACAGTAGCAGCTCTTTTATCTGCTTGTGTAATACGGATACAGTGAGAAAGATTTCATTGGAAAAAAAAAGGGTTCTGTTGCCAAATATAAAATATTTAAACTCTTGCTTTAAGATGCATGTTAAGAAAAGTTAGCTAATGGCATTGGAAATATAATAGGAAATAGGTGTGTATGTGTAGAGGGTATGCTCTGACTTAAAGGTAAAATGCCTACCTCCACTAAACATTTTCAAAGTTACACACTTTTAAAACACTGTGCAGGTAAATGACGCATTCTTGCAAGCTGTAGTTTGCAACTGTTGACTTCAAAAAATATAAACATGGTACTTCTCCCAATAATCTTTACTGATTATTAACATCTTGTGAAGAAATATTTAGCGTTTTACTTTTGACTATGGCATTCTCTTAAGTGTGTGGGTGAATAGCATAGCTATGGGAGCAGGCCTCTACTCAGCACTGCAGGTCTGATGTCTGTTCTTGTCACAAGTTTTTCTCACAAAAAAGGATAATTTGAATAACTCTAATCAAAAAAGTTTTTAGTTACCCTGACTTAACTCCTTTCTTCCTCCCTCCCTCCCTTCCTTCCTTCCTTTCCTCTTTCCTTCTTTCCTCCCTTCCCTCTTCCACCTTCCCCTTTTCTTCCCTCTATCTCCCTCCCTCTCTCCATTTCTGCCTCTTTTCCTCTTTACTTCAATTATTTGTCTTTATTATTTTATTTTTCCTACAATGTATTTCTTATGATTTTACATAGACATAGCTCTGTTTTCTCCTTTTGGAGACTAGGATAGGCCATGTTCTGTAAAACAAAAAGATCAGAACATACATTGGCACAATAAAATGAAAGTTTGTTTCTTTTTTGTTCAAGTAACAGTTATGATATGTAGGGTAGCAGGGTAGCTCTCCTCCATGTGGTCATTCAGGGGCCCATATTGGTGTTGGCTTTAACATCTTCAACATATAGCTTCCAAGGTCATCCTGAGGTAGGGTGACCAACCATCTTGGTTTGCCTGGGACTGAAGGGTTTCCCAAGGTGTGAGTATTTCAGTGATAAAACTAGAAAAGTCCTGGCATTGAAATGGTTGGTGACCCAACCTGGAGATGAATATTCTGGCCAACTGAAAGGGGAAGAAGGAGGAGAATGAAACGTAAGAGGTTTTTGTGGGTCAGGACTGATATCATTTCTGCTTACACGCTCTTAGATAAATCTTAGGCTCATGGCCATACCTAACAGAGTGGGATACTGGAAAATATAGTTGAGCTGTGCTCAAAGAAAGCGAAGGATTTGATGGACAGCTAGAGGTCTCTGCCACAAAGAGAAACCAAGTTTTTTTCAGATCCTTTCAATTTTTAAAATATTTTTATATTATAATTGAATGACAAGTAGGGGCTAACTTCCTTTTCTAGGTTTAAACCATTGGCAGTTTTCTGCTTTAGTATGTGACTGACAAACAAACTTAGTGAAAGGGACAGCTCATCAAGAAGATGCAACAAGAACACATTTTAAACATTCCTTTTATTAAACGCTCTCTTCCCAACATACGTACCCCTGGAGCTCATGAAGAAATTAATCTATGCACTGTTGTCACTAAAGTGGGATTACACAGGAATACATGAACCACGTAGTTCTGTCCCTCGTAGGTGACAGAACTGTCTGGTACACACCGCTGGCAAGACAGAGGGACGAACGGAGAGGCATCTGAGCTGGTGACGCTCCAGAAAGGGGTCCACCAAAGGCTTGCATGCTCAAATGTAAAGATGTTTCCTCTCTTTAATATTAGATGAGACACACCCTAGAAGCAGATAATGTTTAATGTATCTCCAAACTCTGGCTAGAACATTTCTCCATTCAAAATTATGCTCTTCACTCTTTCACATTCAGAATTAGTGTCTGAACTTGCAAGTGACTCAGAGACATGTAAAATGTCAGTTAACAGAGGAAGTTTCTAAAAATCCCCTTGTAGAGCTGTTCATTCATGTACAAACAAAGGAGCAACACCTGAATTTTGTAGATTTAATGGCTCCTCAGAAGACCAAGGTCCAAAGTATTAAAGCCACATAGTGAAAGTCCACTTCGAAATATTGGGTTGTCGGAAAAGTCATGACGCATTTTTGCAACGAAAAACAGAAAAAAAATTGTCATGGCTTTTCCGACAACCCAATAGGTTTACTCCCCACAAAATGATAACTCCCCAATCTAGCTGTTACAAATTGTAAATATCTAACAATCACATTGTTTTGTACATCTGAAACAAAACAAAACAAAAAGGTTATGGGGTGAGCCCATAAGCACAAGCTGAAACCTGAAAAAAAAAAAAGGTTTAAACTGAAAGTATATAGAGATCTCACAAAAAAGTTCTCTAGAAACACCGTGACCTTAAGATTCCTTTAATCAATGCTTCTGTAGAGCTTGCTATGCCATAGT
Organism: Hipposideros armiger; assembly: GCF_001890085.2. NCBI lineage: Eukaryota > Metazoa > Chordata > Mammalia > Chiroptera > Hipposideridae > Hipposideros > Hipposideros armiger. Next base: position 3,141,646 of record NW_017731445.1, on the reverse strand, counting down.
GCTTCATTTTAGCCCTGTTTGGTAAACACTTCTCTGAAAATGAAAGCTACTGTAATCTACACTTATAGCCGTGAGAGAAAATGCTAGGGCTAAGCTTGAGTGTGAATGGGGACAATCTTCATTGACTTATGTTAATGAACTGCCTTCTTTTATCCAGAGCTTCTTCGTCATTGGTTCTTAGATACTTCTAGACACCCTGGGACTGAAATGAGCTAATTGGGCATAGGTTTGGGCTGATCTGTCCCTTCTCTGAACTCCTTAGTATCTTTAAGATTCTTCCACTTACCATGTACAGCATTCTAAATATTCTGCCATTTAGCTAATTTTGTGAAATTCTCCCAAAGTTTTACTTGTCTTATTGCTAGCTTAATGGAAAATGACAAGCTAAAATGAGTTAAGATGAGTCTGCCTTTTTTTTTTTAGCCCCTTTATTGTGTTTCTATTTGGATGATCTTGTGGAATGATTAAAAAAAAAAACCCAGCATTTGTATAATGTTGTAGGAATTATCTAAGGGTTCTGTAGGATTTATCTAATTTAATCCTTATAAAAACTGCAGATTAGGTAGTGTTTGGCCCCATTTCACAGATATAAGATTATCTTGCCTGTGTTCCCACAGCTAGTAAGTGCAGAGCTGAAGTTTGTCCCTCCACAGTCTGCTTTAAAGAGCTGTTGTTCTTTTGACACTTTTATATGATCTCCAATGGCTTGAGACTGTCACGATAACAACAGAAATAACAATTACTTAATTTACTGGTAACATTTTCAAACCTATTGTCTTATTTGATATTTACAACTACCCTGTGAGATACAATCTGTTCTTTTATAAATTAAAAAAAAATGGATCCAGAGAAGTTCAATGATAGACTAAGTTCACAGTTTGCTATTAGTATTTGGGACTGGAACTCAGATATCTAGACATGCATTCTTGTTTTTTCCCCCAGTAGACTATATTAGCTCAATAAATACTTACTAAATGTACAGTGAAAAAGTTAAGTAGGAATATCTCTTACTAAGCTGAGCTGGGGAGCTGGGGCATTCAGCTCAATGTGATCATTCCAATTGGTTTTAGATACCATGGTCCCCAGTGGAAGCTGGTTACAGAAATTGGGGTGGCAACTTCTATAGACCAACTCTTCGTTAATGTGGAGAAATGCTCCATCTTTCAGGTTATTATTTCTCTTAGTTTCAAATAAAAATGTATTGTATTTACATCAGACAACTTAGTGAAACCGCATTTGAGTAGTTTTTAATGCCAAAGACACATTTATGGCCACTTGGGGGCTGAGTCATGAGGAAAAATGACTCAGTATTGCAGCAGATGTCATCATTCATTCTCCCACTTGAGGTGATGAGTCATAAATTGGGCTGGGATTTAAAATTAAGGCTAAGTATATGTGTGAGACCTCCCACAACTCATAAATTCAGTGTCCAGAGAGGCAGGAGAATGCCAACACGAATGCTTGACAGGACTTTCTATTTGGAACTTAGTGGGTCTAACACATACGAGTATAGCATGACTGATGACACCCCTTCCCAACCTTCTTCCTCAAAATTATTTAGAATTTTATTTGATTTGGGGGATAGAAAGATAGAATGACTATCTATCTATCTATCTATCTATCTATCATCTATCTATCTATCTATCTTCATTCAGGGCGTTTGACATGGAAATTCAGAATGGAAAATCTAATTACAATGTACTGAACATTATTGCTCCTAGAGATGACACAATTCTTTGGGTCACTTTTTGGGTGTAAACTTTGCCAACTGTAGAATATAGTTGGGGCATATTTAGTTTGAGAAATTCCTTGGATGACATCGCACAGCACAACATAAGTATGCACCTGTTGGAGGGCCCAGGAGCATGAGCTTGCTCAAGTCATAATTGGAGGCCCACAAAAATAAGAGATGTGGCAAGCGTTGCATGGGCTGCTTACAATGGGGCCAAGTGGTGGGGAGAAGAAATCAAATTTCATGACGATTGTTAGATGGCTGAAAAAATCTACTAATGTGTGTGAAGAGTTTATTGAGTTCAAACAATTACCCAAGCTTTTACAGGTATTGTAAAGAGCTATACAAACAACAGGCTAACTGTGGGTGAGGGCTCAGGGGAATGCTTTCAATCCCCACCTTTCAATCCCTGTGTGTTGCCTGTAAACTTCTCTCTTGGAGGGCCTAGACAGGAAACAGCAAACCTGAAATTAGCATGACAAAAGGAAATTGTCTACAGTATTATTGTGGAAGATGCTGTGCACAAGGATCCGCTCTAAAGGGTATGTAATGTGCTAACCCAACTCCTCCCATCCTCGCCTTTTAAAACAGTACAGCATCATCTCAGAAATTCAATAAGACAATGTGTTTTCTCATATCACCTCACAAGAACACAGAAAACAACCTACTGGTTTTCCTCTTGACCCTGAATGTAGATTTCAAGGTCTATTCAAGGGCTAATCTAGAAGGATATTTTGTCCATCTCATTGGGTTATTGAGTTGCTGCCATTTACTTTTCTTATACAGACAATCCCCACTTTCCCTTAAAAGTGTACCTGGAAGTGAGGGCAGTTGGAGACAGGGACAGACTGGGCAGGCTAATTATTTTGGGGTCCCTTCAGCCTTTATGTACCTGCACCTGTGTTTGGAAAGAAAACTGGCATATTCTCAGGAAGGGTGGGAAGGACTCCCTGACTGCATGACCAATACCCAGCAGCCCTTGACTGTCCAGAGCCATCCGGCTCGGGGCAAACCCCCACTCCCCACCCAGCAAAACAGCGGTGCTGCAGAAAGCAGCTCCAGGCTCCTTGGAAGGGAGTATGGTGACCATTCATGGTCACTGCAGCATGTCTCTTGAAGGGGCTTACTTTCCCTGTTCTCAATAGGTTATAAAAGACTCCAACCACATACAGTACTTCTTTCTGAGAGGTGTTCTGATAAATCCATTTTTTTTAAATCTAGAGCATTATTTAGCCAGTGTGGTTTAGTGTTTTTTATAGTAACAAAGCAACTTTCCATCTGACCTGCTTCTTAAAAGGGCTTCGCCTACAAATTCTATTTCTATGTAATATTTAAAATGTGCAGTTTTCAAATACACGTTGCAGTTTGTCATTTGACTTGCGGATGCATGAGGATTGTTATTTCCAATTTATACATGTAGAGAACGAGGCTGCGAGCTGGAGACCCCCAGGTGGGGTGGGAAGATGAAGAGGACCGAGGAGGAATGACGCCTGCTGGCATCCTCTTCACAGCTAGGGAGTCATCTCATACGTTGGCAAAATGCTTTGTTCCATCCTCAAACACTGAAGAAATGCTCAGAAGCCATAGAAATTGACAAGTGAGGATTTGAAGCAGAAAGCAGTGAGGTGTGGGTGTATTTCAGAGCTCTTTGAGTGCTGGGAGCATAAAAAGGAAAACCTGGTAAAGGGCTAGAGCTTTTCCAGGTATTTTTCTTCTGAGGGCATGCATGCACTTGGATGGCATGCCTCAGAGGGGACAGTAGGAACCTGTGCTTTGTGCTGCCAACTTTGTGTGCCCACAAAGCATGGGGAAACACTGGTGAGGGGTAGAGATCAAAGGGACCCCCTTGAAATATTAAGAAGTGGAGACTGAGGAGAACCATGAGTGCTAAGAACTTGTTGGAAAGAAAAGCCACCATAAGGATGTAATTGAATGGCTTCCTGGTCAGTCTCCTGGGCAGTTGTGAGAGGTCCTGGATGGTGCCTTTAGTGTCTTATCCCTGCTGTGTAGCTGAGCTTTGTTACTTTTCCCACAGTTCAGACATAGCCTCAAAGTGCAAGACGATGGCTTAGCAGGAAAGGAGAAGACGGTTTCCTAAATGAGCCCCCCTGGGTGAGTTGTGCAGAAGGAGTGGGCACTAGGCACTCAGGTTTCTCAGGCCATTTCACTGTGCATTATTAAAATAAAAAAAATTCTTAGTTTAGGTGGTGAGCTCTCTGAGGATAAGGACAGCATTGAGGTCTGAAATCCAAATAAATCACATGGCACCCAGCAGGCATTATGTTACAATATGTTATTGTAAAAAAAAAATCCATACACGTGGATTTTCTGAGATAGTCCTAATTTCAAGACTCCACCCTGTTGTCTTTCTTTGATGTCATGTTTTCCAGAAATGCCATAATGTGGGTGATCTTAAAATAAGTGATATTGATAGAGTCTGTGCTTTATCAGGTGTTCTTCCAGGGACTAATGACACAGATCAGAATTTCTGGTACCCATGAACTTAGAGTCCAAAAGGGCAAGCAGACCTGGAGACAAAAATTACAAAGGAATCTTGGGGGTCTAGGATTGTGGAGTGCACCCAGTCTCTGGAAGAAGAAAGATGAGCTGCCTAATGTGACTGGAGGGTAGGCAGCCTTTCTAGAGAAAGCAGCATCTGAGCTGAGTCCTCCAGGGCCAGGTGGAGGGAGGTAAGGCAGAATTTTAGACAGAGTGAGTGTAGTATGGGAAGAGTCTGAGATCAGAGATCAGAGTGTGCTTGGGACTATCAAAGCTTCATTTGGTTTTAGAAAAACAAATGTATACGGAAGGGAGTTTACAAGGATGGAAATAGTGAAAAATAAATTTGGGCTGGTGAGCCATGAAGGTAAGAATGTTTATGCTCAGATCAATTGTCAGTTTTGTTTTGTTTTACCAAATCTTGGTGACCAACTACAGAAAATTGATTAGGGCTGGACTGGAGGCCCAGATGTAACCAGGAGGCTAGTACAGGAACACAGGTGAGAAGGGACGAGCGCCTGACCTAGTGTGTTAGTGGTTGAGATGGAGAGGGAAAACGATATGCAAGAGCTCTACAGGACTTGGTCATCCCTTCCTCGTCTTTTCCCTATCCCTTTGCTTTTATTTCTCCCTTTACTTCTGAATCAAGCTGAGATAAGAAACAAAGGAAGAAGAACATGCTGGGGAGTGGAGGACATGAAATTAGCTTGGGACATGCTAATTGTGAGGAGCATCTGGGGTACCCGGGTGAAGATGGCCCATCAATAGGGATTTGAGGCTCAGGAGAGATCCAGCCTGCACTACACATCTTTATTTAAGAATCATTGGTCTCAGGAAGGTAGTTGATACGGTGAGAGTGGATGGATGAACTTTCCAAGGAAAGATGGTGGAAGAAGAAGAAAGCAGAGTCAAGGACAGACCTCATGGGAGCACCGTAGTCAAGGATTGGCCAGATGAAGGGGATGAGACATAGCAGACCCAGACAGAGAGGCCAAAGACTCAGGAGGGATTTAGACCAAGAGAAAACAGAGTTTCAAAAAGGAAGGTGCTTAGGAATTGTAAATTGCCTCAGAAAGGTCAGAGGGCAAAGAGATTTAAGTAGCAGCCTTTGGATTAGTCAATTAGGAGTTTGTAGACCATGTGCCAATTTACCTCCTGTGTCCAGAAATGGTACAAAACTGTGTTAGATGATTTGTGTCAGTTTTCTGACAGGCCCTCCAGTACACACATTCCAGATTGATGGATTTCTTAACTGTCTCTCCAACATGCCAAAATGCATCCTTACCTCTGGGTCTGTCCTGCTACCCACTCCCCTGCCCAAGATGTCCTTTCCCCCTTCTCTTTGATTATCTTACTGCTGCTCTGTTCTCAAGGCTTGGCTCAATTCCCATTTTGAAAGTCTTCCCCAATCATCCTATCTTCCCTCCTCTCTCCATCTCTGCCCATTCTCTCAGCACTTACTGCCAACATACTTGTTGCCTGTTAGCCTTTGTGTGCTCATTTTCCCAATTAAAGGCCCCATGTAAGATCATCATTTATTTCAGGAGAGGTGCAAACAAATTACATTTGTTGTAGATGTTTCAAAATACCATGAAATAAGGGAATATAGCACTCATGAGCACTTCTTTTTTTTTTTTTCTTTTTTAAGATTTTACTGGAGAATTGGGAGAGGGGAATAACAGCATTGGGGAATCAGGAAAGGGGAACAGACAAGTTACTGTCCTTTTTGTTCTTCAGTCTAGTTGTGGAGGACGTCGCTCCACTGGCCCATGTTGATATTATCATTGCGCTCTTCCTGGGTGAGGCAGTTGCTTGCTGGCCATTGGATGGCCACTCATGGCAGCTCGCGAAAGCTCACACCCACTTCCGGCCAGCCCCACTGCAACCTATGGCATTGCCAGTGACTCAGGGCAGCCCAGCTCCAGGTCGAGTTGTTGTTCACCATCTTAGCCTTAGAGGGTGCAGTGTCACTGGCCCTCATGTGGGATCCAAACCAGGGCCCTGATGCTCAGAACTGGTGTCCTAAGCCAACTCCTAACCAACGTGCCACTCGGCCAGCCCTCATGAGTACTTCTTGACAATCAACTCTGCAACATCTTGTCCCCAAAAATGGTGAACCAAAATAAAGAACTCATGAACAGGAAATACCTGGTAAATATAAACATCAAATTAATATAAATCTAAATAGAGAGCCACAACTTAGTAACTTCAGCAAATAATAGCTGGAGAGCAGAATGAAAATTGCCTTAGGTAGATGCGAGTATTGGAAGTAAAAGATTTGACGTTGCTTCAGACACACTGTATTCTTTCTGGCTTCTTGGTCTTGACTAGCACTATGTTGGTTGAATGGGAAATTCCCAAAGTGTGCTACTTATGATTTCTATAATCTCTAGGGACAGTAAGTCATTTCAACACAACAGGATTTGAAAATAATACATAAATTAGTAATTTGCCTAAGTGAAATTGTTGAACTTTGTCAAGTAGAGGAAGTCCCACAAGCTCAAACCAAAGCCTTTGGTTTGAACTGCAGCTTTAGAGATAAATAGAAGGAATGGCAAGGCTGGGAGGAATGAGGTAGATTTTGAGGAAAATGACTCCTTTCCAGGATGAGAGACATGATAGATGTTGAGGTTCTTTCATAACTAGGATTCTTTGGAGAATGTGGGATAAGAAGAATTTCACTACTTATCCAATGCACCTAACCAGGTTTCCACCCACACATTATTTAGGTACACTTGAACTTGACTATGTCCTCACATTTCCATGGTCACTCTAGCTTCCTAGTATTATTAGCCAGTGAGTCCAAAAGATATCATTTTCTTGATTTTTTCCAGATGGCCTGCATATGCTGTTCACTCTTATTCTCCATGTTGAGCTCACTCTATCAATAAAAGATTGACTATTTCCTCATAAGGCAGCACCCTTGTGTGGTCAGTTGGTCTCCAGGTTTCTGTGTAATAATGGAAGTATATAAGGAACATTAATGGGAAGATTTCTGGGAAAGAAAGGAATGGTCCCTTTTTCTCCCCTTTGGGTTTCTTGAAGTTTCCACTGAAAGATATTTAATAAGTACAGAAGTCAGGCAATAAATACATATTTTTAAACAAAAAACTCCACTGTAACTTAGACAGCAGGTATCACACAGTTCTTAAACAAACATTGTCACTATCCAGGAATATGTTTTCAAGAAGTCATCCCCAACAGCAAGAACAAAAGCAATGAGTATTGTATAATAGGCTTCTGCCAAAGCAATAACTAATCGCCTGTAGTCAATATTATATAATACATGTAATAGTACTCTTAAGTTTAGAAGCAGTTAGCATTATCTGCACTCACTCATGAGAGATCAACAGAGACTTTCTGAAAACAAAGGTGGGTGTGGGAGGTCCTGAATTCATGATTTCGTCATTAGCTTCTTCTTTAGGGACATGTTGTCTCTTGTAGGTGAGCATATTCTGTAAAGGCAGAAGTGCACTTATTTTTTATGAAATAAAATCAGAGATTAAGCCAAGTAATGAGAAAGTAGAACTCCCTTGAGAAAGAAAGAAAAGGAAAAGCACAAGAAATGGTGACTTCATAAAAAGGTGAGACTGGCAAGCACTATGAAATGTCCCTTCGTGTCTTCATACAAGGGATTGGCCGACTTTGCCTGGGGGCAAGGAATGATATCTTCCGAGTTAGGAAGCATAGATTGTTGGAAAGAGTATATATTTAAATTGAAATCCTGTATAAGTCATATCAATTTCAGTCTTAGATGTTGCTGTAAAGGTATTTTCTTCTTTAGGTAAGATTGACCTTTAAATCAGTAGAGTTTGAGCAAAGCAGATTGCCCTCTACAATGAGGGGAGATCTCATCCAAACCGTTGAAGGTCTTAAAAAAAAGAATCACTTCCCCTGAGGAAGAGGTCATTATCCCAGCTGACTGGCTTCAGACTTGAACCTCAGCATCAACTACTATTTGCCTTAGCCTGGTAGCCTACCTGCAGATTTTGGACTTGCCAGTTCCTTGAAATAAACCACACACACACACACACACACACA
>NW_017731445.1:3128322-3133369 GCF_001890085.2 Hipposideros armiger | reverse complement strand
ACACACACACACACACACACACACACACACACACACACGTGTTCTGTTTCTTGTTTTTCGAGAACCCTGGCTACTATAAGTCCTAACTAGAGTCTTTCTCAAAAGGAGAGGGATATAGGTCCCCAACTCCAGAAGCATTCAGAATGTGTGCCTTTGGTGTACTGGGCAAAACAAGAGGTTCTAATTGGCCTTTTGTATTTGAGAACTAAAATGAAAAGTGGCCTTGACCCAGAATGAACCAAGTTGGGCGAAACTGTTAACTGGTATGGGTCTCAGCACAGCTGATCCTGTGATCTGACACCAACTTTTGCCCAGGCGGTATCTGGGCATATGCGAGTAAATGGAATTGGGGCACACAGTGTGATGCCATATGGCTATACCACCTACTACCCCTTACCATTCCTGTCATCTATTTACCACAGGCCATACGACCCCACTTCATTCCTAGTTCCCTGAAAACTTTGGCTCCTGGCCCTAATCCTATCATCATTTTTTTGTGTGACTTCAGCATGTATAACAGATGACCCATCTAACACCCTGGCCTCTCATTCCTTTACTTCCTCATTTCCAACAACATATTATTTTTCCACCACACTGAAGCCAAGTTTCATCTTACCTTGTCATCACCAGTAACTGCTCTAATTCCAAGGTCTTAGTTTTGAAATTCACTTACTCGGTACACTACTTCCTATACTTCCAGCTTACTCACTCTACTCTCCCTCTGCCACAGCTCTTTGACTAGAGAAACCAACAAATTCTTTGACCCACTGCTTTCTAACCATCCATCAACGCCTTCTTGTTTTGTCTGACCCCCTCCTTGTTCAGCTTATCATCACATGGTCCTTTGTTATGCTAACAGCATAGCAAATGCCTTAAACTTGGTGGAAGCAAGATGAATGGGCATCATTGGCCACTTGACCGTGTGGATTCTTAAAGGACTCGGGCTCATCATTTTGAAGGGCAGTGTATTCTTTGGAAATGTGATGAGGTGGCAGGGGCATTTAAAAGCCTTATGGGAATTTGAAACATTTCTCAGCAGGTAAAATAAAGTTTTTTGTTTTTTTTGTTTTGTTTTTTTTCAAGTTTATCAGATTGGGGGCTTCCTGTAGATGGCCAAGGATGAAACTTTACTTTCTGAATCCCACAAGGTGATGCAACTTATGTAGCCACCAGCTCTGAAATCTTTCCCTTGCCCTGAACGTGCAAAAATAGAGATCTTTATATATTTTTTTCATAACACGTAGGCAACTTTGGTGCTTTCTGGTTTCTTGCATCATATTGAGTAAAGAGACCCATCATCAAGGTTATATTTTCAAGTTGCTGACTGTCCAGTTCCAAAATAGTTTATTCATACAAATTCTAGGAAGTTAGTAGTTTAAATAATCTCTAAATAATTTACTCATATAGGCAAACCAATATCCACATATGACTATTTAAATTAAAATGAAATAAAATTTAAAATTTACTTTCTTAATCAGACCAGCCATATTTCACATGCTTAATAGCCCCACAAGGCTAGTGGCTACCGTACTGAACAGTGCAGCAAAATTTTCCGTCATTATAGAAAATTTTATTGGGTGGTGCTATCTTAGATCATAGGTGGCAAACTACAGCCCTGGGCCAAATCTAGCTCTTGACTTGTTTTTGTACAACCTGTAAGCTAAGAATGGTATTTATATTTTGAAAGGATTGTAAAGGAAAACAAAGAAGAATATATGACTGAGACCATATGTAGCCTACAAAGCCTAAGATATTTATTATCCAGCCTTTTCCAAATTAAAAAAAAAAAAGGTTGTCAACCTTGTCTCAACTACACATCACTTAAATGTCTATGTTTGTATAATGCACTGTGAAATATAACTGCTTGTGGTCAAGAATTATATTTTTCACAAGCTGTTGTATGGAATCCGGTATATGTCTTATGCCTGTTGAGCATTTTGGTTTTTGCCTATTGAGTATTACTTTAACTAAATAAGTATTATTGAAAGCCTTTTAAATGCAGGTTGCTGGAGATTTTTAGATAAATAAGACATTTTAGAAATTCAAGGAATTCATGTTAGTAGAGTGGGTAGACACGTGAAATCTTAGCTATAATACTAATTAGACTATAAATACCACTAATAATGGTATTAACTATAGTAGTTTTGGAGTATAGAATACAGGGTGATGAGTTCTGACTGGGACTAAGTGCAACTGGACAGTAAAGAATGTAGCATGCAGGCGGGACTTTGAAGGATGAATAGGAGTTAAATAGGCAGAGAGGCAGCAAATGGCATTCCAGGCTCTGGGAATGGCAGGAACATGTGTATGGAGTGGTGAAGACATGGGAGATTTGAAGAAATATCAAGTAGCCAAATGTGATTTATTTATAAGATGAAGAATAAGCAATGTACCAGGAAACAGTAGGTAGGGTTGGTATTTTATGAGAGATGCCGGTTTTCTATTATGAGGCAGTGAATGGGCAGATGATCATAGGATCTCAGAAGAAAGCCCTACTCTGTTGACTGCCTGAAGTAGAAAATGCTGTCCATTTTAATACCTATAGGTATGGCTTCCTTACTTATCAGGTGTGATCAAGGACTTTGAAGCTTATGGGATGGTAGAGTCAGGGATATTACAGCAATGGAAAGTTGATACAGTGCTTCTAGTGATTTAGCTTAACTTAGAACTTTTAAGTTTCCTTATTGCTTTGGACCAACAAATCTTGCTTGTTGGGACAAGTGGATTGTTATGGTGGCCACAATAACAACCGTAAAAATGTACATTTTTCTTGAGATTACAGAAAAATAAAAACCCAAAGAATTTTCTCCTTTGCATAGCTATTATAGAGTTCACTGTTGAATTCCCAGCGACTAAGCAAAGTGATATAGTCAATTAAGAACTATAATACTATACTATAGCTTGGGATTGCATCTAGTGAACTGGTGCTTCTCCTAGTCCCATTTTCTGGAATTTATCATGAACATTTGACAAAGGGCTTAGTTGAGTCCTCTGAAATACTAGTACCTGGTTTCTGGGAACAAAGAAAGGGGCCCGTGAGCTTCTTAAATAACACCAGTTGTTGATCTAAAACTTCTGAGAAGGAATTTGAATCTTTCCCCTTGCACACGATGACATTCAGTGTTTTATCATTAGCTGCACTTGTTCAATTTCTTTCATTTTATTTAGAGCTGATAATTCATTTAATTGAGAGAGACTCTTCTTTAGCCAATGGCTGAAAGGGCTAAATATAGAATACATTGTGCCAAGTTTAGAACCTATTCAAGATTCATGGATATGAAGTTTCAACCTGAACTCAAACTTTTTGATGTCCAAATTAATTTATATTTGGCAAAGAATAATTTCCAGGTTTCAAAAAGGAAAAACAAAAGAAACTTTCTGTGAAGCATGTTTTAAGGCTTCTTGGATACCATATACCTAAAAAAAACAACAAAAAAAAAAACCACTGACATTTTAAGAGAAAGCCAGTCAGACACACATGGATTACATTGCCTTCAAAAAACAGAAAACGTTTAAAATTAAGAGGGAATAGGACTTTAGAAAAACACGCTGATGTTTTCAAAACCCAAAAGTTTGGAAGAAAATGAATAAACCCAAACACATCCTTAAAATAAATGTGTTGTTATCTAACCAAAATTAATCATCACTGATTTATCTCCTACTGCCTCTGATTTATGGATGTGAAAACTGAGACAGCAGACCCCAGAATAATGCCACGTGGAGATCATGGATTTAGCCGTGAGATGGTGATGTCACTCACTCTTGTTTCAGACTGTGGAAAGGGGAGGCTGGTGTGATGGTTTGCCTGTAAGTCCTAGACATAGTGATCTGGAATCATGGTGACCGTCTACAATTCTTTGGCTACTGTTCCCCAGAGCGGAGCAAGAGAAACATAGTGTTCTTCCATCAAACCTAAACTTTGATTTGCATTCTCGCCAGGTATTATAGAGTATACTCTTTATACCTCTGTGTAGTGGCATTGCATCATAAATGCATGCAATAGACACACACTTGACTAAATGTCAGCGCTGCCTAATGTTTAAAGTGAAAAGAGTGAACAGAGAACAAAAGGTATCAATAATTGCAGGTGATCTCAGTTGGCATTTTATCCAGTGAGCACGAGATGGGAGGCAGAGCCCTTCAGCTTCAGGTGATCTCCATTCCTGTGTAGCTTTCTTAGCTGCCCCGAAAGTAATTCTAGTGATTAAATATACAGATATGTGTTTTTGTATAAAATGGCCCCTTAGGGCAAGCAACTACTACCGCAACAGCGCCACCAAAGAAATGGTGATTTATTTTCCAAAGATAACTGTAATGGATTCTCTGGAAAATTGTACATTTGCTTGCAATGTGACCCCTTTCTAAGATTTTTTTTTCAAGAGGAAATTTGATATTATGTAAATTTTTTTTTATGCCCTGGGTTTGGAACTTAGCCACTGCATAAAGTGGAATTCCACTATTACCCACCTGCGGAAGCCCAGGAGCTGAGTGAAGACAGCAAATTCAGAGAGGCAGGAAATTGTGTTTGTGGCACAGCACCACCAACTGATGTTAGTGTTCAATGGAAAACATTACAGAGAAAAGGATGGTAGAACTGATTATAAAATAAACATGGGCAAGAGCCATGCTTTGCAGAACCCTGGTATTCTATACCTAGAGAAAAGATTAGGGTGTAGAAAAGAGAACTGTAATGGTAAAAAAACAAATGAAGGGGCAAGACAGTGCAAGAATGACAAATGAAGGGAGGTTGGGAACGTGGGAGGGATAAGTGAACTATGCCCGATACATAGGCCCAATGTGAAGGAATCATCATGGTGGGCATTCATATAATTTTTTAAATATTTGACTTGCTATCAGGGATCATAGTTACTATTTCTCATTAAAAATTATAGACCCTAGGGCCGGCCGAGTGGCGCGATGGTTAAGAACTCGCTTGGGATGCCAGAGGGCCCCGGTTCGGATCCCACATATGAGGACCAGTGACACTGCCCTCCACAGCTAAGATGCTGAACAACAGCTCAACCTGGAGCTGGGCTGCCATGAGTCG
>NW_017731445.1:3114134-3127427 GCF_001890085.2 Hipposideros armiger | reverse complement strand
AACTAGACTGAAGAACAAAAGGACAGCAACTTGTCTGTTCCCCTTCCCCCAATTCCCCAATAAAAATCTTTAAAAAAAAATGAATCAATTTAAAGTATGTAATTCAATGAACTCTGACAAATGTAAACAGTCACCCAGCCACCACCCCTTTAACGTTCTAGAATATGTTCATCACTCCCTGGCACTCCTTTTGCACTCAGTGCCCTTCTGCTACCACCTGGTCTTGGGCAATCCCTGACTATTACCTTTCCTTTCACTACTCTTTTGCCTTTTCTAGAATTTTATACTAATCTTTGGTGTCTAGATTATTTTCTACTTAGATTATATTTTTGCTACTCACCAATATAGGTGAAAGTATCATTAATTTGTGCTTTTTTTATTGATGATTAGATAATCCCATTTATCACTACACCACAGTGTTTATCCATTCACAAGTTAATGGACATTTGGGTTTACTCCAGCATTTGGATATTGGAAAGAAAACTGCTACATACATTCATATACAAGTCTGTGGAACACATATTAATATTTACATTTCTCTCTTGTGTAAATACCTAGAGGAGGAAGTGCTAGATCTTGTGGTAAGTGTATGCTTAAATTTATAAAGAAATTGTCAAACTGATATTTTTTCACGGTTAGACATTTATATAATTGAAGAAGTGATCCCTCTGACTAGTCTAGCACTATACATTGTAATTACCATATCATTAACTGTATTCCCTATGCTTTATTTTACATCCACATGAATATTTTGTAACTACCAATTTGTATTTCTTACTCCCTTTACCTTTTTAATTCTGCCCCCAGCTCCCTCCCATGTGTCACCCCAACAAATCTAGTACCCACCCAACAACATACGTAGTTATTACAATATTATTGACTATATTCTTTATGCTATATCCTATATCCCCATGACTACTTTGTAACAACCACCTTGTACATCTTAATCCCTTCCCCTTTTTCACCCATGCCCCTAACCCCCATCCCATCTGGCAACCATCAAATGTTTTCTATGTCTGTGAGTTTGTTTCTGTTTTATTTCTTTATTTTGTTCTTTAGATTGCCCATATAAGCAAAATCACATTGCACCTGTCTTTCTCTGTCTGAAATACTCCACTTAGCACAGCACCCTCCAGATCCATCCATGCCATCACAGATAACTAGAAACCATTCCCTTCCAAGGCCAGGCAATATTCCATTGTATATATGTACCACCTCTTTATTCATTCATCCATCGATGGACACCCAGGCTGCCTCCACGTCTTGGCCATTGTAAGCAATGCTGCAATGAACATATAGATGTGCACTTCCCTTTGAAGTAGCATTTTGGGTTTCTTCAGATAAATACCCAGAAATGGGATTATTGGGTCCTTCTTTGTCTCTTGTTATAGCCTTTATTTTAAGCCTGTTTTGTCTATTATAAGTATTGTTACTCCAGCCTTTTTTGTTTTGTTTCCATTTTCACAAAATATCTTTTTCCATCCCTTTACTTTCAGTCTGGTGTGTCTTTCAATCTGAAGTGACTCTCTTGTAGGCAGCATATATAAAAAAGGTTTTGTTTTCTTATCCATTCATCTTTCTTATGTTTTTTGATTGGAGCATTTTTGAAACTTTGGTTGTTTCATGTCCTGCTGAGGATTTCTTTATGTTTCTTCTGCTTGGGTTTCTTGACTGTCTTGGACTGTATGTTTATGGCTTTCTTCAAATTTAGAAAATTTTCTGTCATAATTTTTCAAATATTTTCCCCACCCTACATTCTTTCAGGCGTTCCAATTACACAAATATCCCAATGTGCAATATTGTCCCACATAGTTATTAATGTTCTATACATCATTTAAGTCTATTTAATCTCTATTTCATTGTGAATAGTTTCTATTGCTGTGTGTTCTGGTTCACCAACTTTTTTTCTACAGTGTCCAACCTGGCGTTAATTTTGCTATTCATATATTATGTTTTCCATCTATAAAAATTAGTTTTGTATTTTTATATCATTCATTTCTCTGTTTTAATGCCCTTGTCTGTCAATTCTATCATCTATGTCATTTCTGAGTGTATTTCTATTGATTGTTTCTTTGTCCTGGTTATGGGTCATATTTTCCTGCTTCTTTGCTGATTGGTAATTTTTCACTGGATGAAAAATCCTGAATTTCACATAGTTGGATGTTGAGTTTTTTATATTCTTTTAAATATTTTGGGGATTTTTTGGAATTCAGTTATTTAGAACCAGTTTCATCTTCTTGAAACTTGCTTTTTAACTTTGTCAGAGCAGTCCAGAAAAACCTTTAGTCTAGGATAAATTTGTCTCTACCATTAAAGAAATACCCCACTGAGGACCACATCTGTGCCCTGTGTGTTAGGAGGTATTTCAATTTGGGGTTGTAGGTATCAGAAGTAGCTCACTGGCTTTCTATGAGCTCTAGAGTCTTCTGTCTTCTACCTCCTATTTCCCATGGTACTTCTGTGATATTCTGGCAATATATATTATATATTATATATATAATATATACATAATATATATGTATATATGTGTGTGTGTGTGTGTGTGTGTGTGTGTGTAAGGGATCTTATTGGAAAAATTACAAAATTTGAATATAATCTGTGATCTGTGGGTTAGATAATGGTAATGTAATATTGTTAAATTACCTGATTTTGATAATTGTAAGTGAATATTCTTGTTTTTAGGAAAACATGCTGAAGTATTTTGGGGTATGGGTGCAACTCTTTTTCAAACAATTTAAGAAATTACACACACACACAAAAACAGGTATACATACATAGCACAAGCAAGCAATGATAAAACAAATTGAACAAAATATAAATAATTGTGAATCCGGGAAAAGGGGTATACAGAAATTCTTTGTATCACCCTTATAACTTCTCTGAAAGGTTGAAATTGCAAGACAACAACTATTACCAAAGTGAATTGGTTCAAACACAGAATTACTTCTTTTTATTGCTGGGCGTACATGGCTTAACCTCTTGGGAGAGTTGATGGGTTTGATCTAAGCATAGAGAAAGTGGAATGATTTGTAATTCCCTCCTGGTAGCTTCCCCTTTCCAAATTAAATTCAAGCCACAAACCAGCAGCTCTCTGATGCCAGGACTGATATGATAGTAGCTTATCTTTGTCAGTCAAGGAGACAGTTTGCTACATGCCTACATGTCACTCCCCATTACCAATGGCATGAAACTGACACCGAAAGAGAAGAGGGCATTAGAAATAGCAACCCTTTCTTCCTTGAGTCATTCATCATAAGCTTTAGTAGCAGAATGTTCCCAAACTCTAAGTGTAGCCTCATGAAACCAGAGCTGACTTCTTGCTAAATTCCAGTATTAGTCACAGTTCTGTGGTCACGGTGCTTTTTTCTGTTGTTTTTTGTTTAATAAAAAATTTCTCATGACTGTAACAATTTATTTTTGGTGAAGGCAGTAGAGGTTGGGATGAGGGGAGAAGAAAAAGGAAGGGTTGTTTGTCATCCTCCATTACAGATGACCATGGAAGGCACTAGAGGGGAAGGCGATCTCTTAGAAAGTGGTGCTGGTGGTGAAACTTGTTCAAGCACGAACAATCTGGGCAGTGTTACAAGTGAATGAAAGCTTTTCAGCAAGGTTGTGTGCGGGGGTCGGGTTGGGGGAACCATACAGGAGGTAAAACAACCCACGATGACTTGCTCCTAGCTTCACTCACCTAGTGCTGGTTACAGATAACCCCTCTTGCCTTTGCTGGTTAATAGTGAAGAATGCATGATCTCCATGTCTTGTCCAGATGATTAATGGGAATGCTGCTTCCTTCCATGCATCGTTGGCATCATGTAGCACCTGCTCAGTTACCAAGGAGTGTTATCTTACAATCTGCAGATGAAGTTGGGATGAACCGGAGTGAGCGTCCCAGACTAATGGTCATGTTTAACAAGGCAAGACGCTGAGCTGCAAGAGGGACGCTGGAGGGTCATGTGCTTGGTTTCTTTGATCAGTTTGAATATGACCTGGGTCAGAATCACAGATTATTACTACCTGCAGATCATTCCATGAAAATTGTCCTCCCTAACATATCAACATTTTCCTCAGGAATACACTTAACAGTTCCAGATAAATTGATAAAGTAATTATTCATAGGATTTGCCCTAAGTAAAATTACTCTCTCTCATGTTATACCCCATGCTCCAGGTCCTTATTGGGAACTCTTGACTCATTCATCCCTCCATCTAGAGTTAGTCTTGTTATAAGCCATAATTTGAGATTTAAGATTGAGCTCTATAAAGATGAAGGTTTAAAGAGAAGGTTTAAAGTACTGACCTAGGCGATTTAACATGATTTTAGCAGCCTCTTGTCCATCTGCAAACCTTCTATAAGTATTGTTAGTCCTATTTTAGAGATGAGGAATCTGAGGTAGGTACTAAAAAGATAACAATTTGCCTCAGGCAAACATAATATATGGATTCAAGACCAGCTCTGCATAACTCCATGACTTTGTCACCCAATGTGTAGGCACAAATCTCCTGTCCTACCTCTATCCTTCTCACAAAAAGCTGTCCTGAAATCCCAACTTTCCTTCATTCAACACAGATACCTTGAATACTCTACGTGTCAGGCACTGGGACAAGTTTTGGGAATACGATACTAATGAGACTTAATATGATTGCTGCTTTCATAAACCTCACAATGTAAAGGGGGGCATCAAAATAAACACATATAATTACAGAGTTTGATAAGTTTTGTGAAAGAAAAAATGCATGATAATATGACAGAAAATACATGTGTAGGGAGGTGGTCTTTTTTGTGACTTGGTTAGACAGCTCTGTGAGCAGCAGACATTGAGACTCAGACTTTAAGGATGGGAAGGAGGAAGCCACACAAAGCCCTGAGCTATGAGCATTTCCAGCCAAAAGACCAGCAAGGGCAAATGCCCTGGAGCAAGGAAGAGACAGTCTGTTCATGGACCTGAAATGAGAGCAGTTGGGTAAGCACAGAAAAAGGCTAGAAAGGTATAAGATGATAACATTCTTCTCCCAAATTCAGTGTGTGGGTTTTTTCCCCCTCACAACTAAACAGTTCTCTGTGACAGCAGCTGAGTGTCCTACAGTTCAACCCAGTTCTGACACCATATACCTGAAGAAGATAGCATTGGATCCCATAGGTTAAGTGCTCAGCCCTACAAGACTATGGACCCCACCTTCAGATATCAGTAGTAAGCCCAGGCTGTCACCTGTGCTTCTGACCCACTGGGCTATATAGATCAGGGGAGGTTCCAACAACCCTGCCCTTAGGATTGATTAATATGCTAGAGCAGCTCACAGAACTCAGGAAGCCCATTTACATACTAATTACTAGTTTATTATAAAAGGTTGTAACTGACAACAGTTGCATGGAAGAGATGCATTGGGCAAGGTTTGGGGAAACAGCGCAGTGTTTCCATGCCCTCTCCGGGGTGCCACTTTCCCCAAATCTCCACATGCTCACCAGCCCAGAAGCTCTCCAAACCCTATCCTTTTGGGCTTTTATAAAGGCTTCATTAGATTGGCATGAGTAATTAAACCATTGGTCACTGGTGATTGAAATCAATCTCCAGCTCCTCTGCCTTCCAGGAGGATCAGGAGCTAGGGCTGCAAATTCCTATCTTCCTATCACACGGTTGGTTTCCTGGCAACCAGCCCTGATCCCTAGGTGCTTTCCAAAAATCACTTCATTAACATAACAAAAGACACATCCCAAGGGGTGTAGGAGCTCTGTGCCAGAAACAGGAACAAAGAACAAATATATATTTCTTATTATAAATCACAGTATCACAGATGGGATTTCAAGTGTGAGGCTGAGCAAATCGTGGAAATCCTCAACACGATTTGATTGCACCCCAAGTGCATCAGGCAGACACCAATGATCATGGCACCAGAAGTTCCAATGAGTCCCAAGGTTTAGCTCTTTACTGCCAGAGAATTTTCAATATTGCTTTGAGCTGGCTTTGACTTTCAATTGTACCTTTTCTTGCTGATTTTAAGGATAAATTACTGTTAGTTAAGTAGAGCGATCCCATAACTATCTTTGCTAATTCTCAAGCAGTACCCATGACTAATAATTGTATCCTCAAATGTTTTTACAACTTCTGATTTGGTTTCAGTTCCCCTAGAGCCTGTCGCGGTGACACCACGGAGAAGAGGATGAGTTAGCGAGCATTTCAGCAGGTTGCTGCCTCTAATCCCTCCTCATACTTTGTGCCTCATTTAATTAAGATAAAAATCTTTGTCTTATGGACCATGCACTTTCAGACTTCCATGGCTGTTGCATATCTTTGCACATTCTTCTTTCTAGAATATCATTTTCTACACTTGGATTACTTGGCATTCTTCAAAACTAAGTCTCTTATCAAGTCCCTTCATTTGAGAAAGAATTACTCCAGCTAACTCGGTTCTTTTTATGTCCTTCTATTACTTCCCATATGAAATTTTAATTATTTACACACACTGTTCATGTCCTCTACTGATGTTTGAGTTCACTGAGGCTATTGACCTTGTTTCATTCATCTTGGCATCCTCAACATTTAGCTCAGTGCCTAGTACCAAGTAGACTTTCAATAAATGCCAAATGAAATTGAATGTCTAGTGGAAGTTCATGCTCAGCCATTATCTCAGGACTGTGATGTGTGGTCTTAAGGGAGTCATTTCTCTTCTCAGGGGCCTCAGTGAATTATATAATTTATAATACTGTATTTTAGTGGATTAGATACTTAGTAATATTAATAATAATTGAGTACTTACCTTGATTGTTTACTCTGTACAGCTCTATACTAGGTGCTTTATATGCATTATCTTAATTGATCCTTATGTCAACTCCATGAAGTACTTGTAGATATCATTCTCATTTGACAGTTAGGAAACTGAGATCCAGGGATGAAAAGTGACTTATGCAATGTCACACAAGCTGATAGAGATTAGAAGATTCAAAATGAGTGTATTGGACTGCAAGGCCCATGCTCTCAAGTGGCTAAATTGTTTTCAGCTCTGGATTTGTGCATAAGTGTGGCTGTGATGAGGCCACCTCTCCGCCCTTTTCTTTCTGACAATGCCCAAAGCCATTGTATTTGGTGGTTTTTTTATTTGTACGTTGGCTTGTTTGGTTTGTGTATGTTAGTTTCTTTGTTTATCATGATGATTGAGACAATAGAGTCTTTCCCAGGCGGAGGTGAGGCTCATAGTTATGAGTCTTTAACAAGTTGTTCTGAAAACTGATTCTAAAGTGAGCTTTTGGAGAAGGGCGAATTCCACTGTCGGGAATGCTCCATCTGCTAAGAGAATCACCAGAGACTGGCTCTGCACTGGGAAAGGAAGCTGGTCTGAGACTCCCGGGAGTCAGGGTGCTGGGGGCGAGGGCAGTGATAGGCGGTAGCTGGAACTGGAGGCTTGAGGGTAGAGGGCTCAACAGCAAAATGTAACAAATTTAAAACCCAGACTTTGAAACAAAAATAATTCGACTGGAACATGATTATATTTAACAAGTGGAGATTTAACATTGTGCCTCTGCAATTTAATACTGGGGGACAAGCCTGGCTCAAGTTACACATCTCACAGAAATGACTGTGGCAGCCTGGGACACAAGACACCCAGGTGGGAAGGATCTGTCACCAGAAGTGGCCGCGCCAGTCAGCACTTGACGGACATCCGGGTTGGGGGGTCTGTCTTGGAGGTTCTGACTACATCAGCCGCATTAGGGAGGACACATGTCACAGAGCAGGGAGGATGAACATGGGGTCACACACATGCATTTTAGTACTATACCGATGGCATGGGGTTCTGTAGTTCACAGGCTAGGGCTGAGGGCAGCTGAGCTATGTACGGTGGGGAGGTGCGTAAGGGAAAATGGAAAATTCATGTGTGAGTCAATGCAGATGGCTCTGTATCTTCTAATTCCTGCCCTAGCACAAAATGACCAGCACTGCCATAAAGGCCAGACACCAAACCAAAGGTCTAGTTAGAAGGGTTCATTGAATCCTGCACAGTCTCCCTACTACTCTCTTCAATTTTGCTCTGATCCTCCCAGGCAGCCAAAGGCCATTCCAAAAGCTCTTCCTTGTTTGATTGTTTGAAGGTCTGCTGCTGCTTCAGCTGATTGTCCTAAGGATCACAGTTTGTCTGTCACCCCTTAGTTTACCATGCACTTTCACACACATTATTTCCTGGCAATCCTGAGACATAAGTTATTATTACTATTCCCATTTTATACATGAACAAACTGAAGCTCAGAGAAAAATCAATGGTTTATCCAAGGTCACAGGCTAAACACTATCATTGTTAGGAAAGAATCCGAATATTTATGGTTATTCCTTTCTTTTTTTGTGGCCAATATTAACGTTTGAAGTTACTTCCCAAGCGAAGTCTGTATCATAGTCCTTTGCAAAATCGACTCCGCCCTGTTTCTGTCAGAGAGGTTTAGCTGTGTCTTCAAGCCTCAGCAAATTTTACATTTAATTTGGTATGGGAGAATTCTGAGTTCATAAACTGCAGTTAATTACTCCCAAAAAGAATACTTTCATTTGGGTGACCATAAAGTTTGTTGTCTGAATTGGGATACATTTGAGATTAAAATGAGCAATAAAAGTACTATGATTTTTTAATTATTTATTAATTGAATAATTAGATGTAAATAGTTCTGTTAAAAATAATATTTGTCTGTCTCCATACATGTTAACTGGACTTAATGTGATCATTTTGCATTACATGCAAATATTGAATCTTCATGTTGTGCACCTGATACTAGTAAAATGTTATATGTCAATTACAACTCAAAAAGGACAACAATAAAATAGAGGAAAAACACTTATCAAATACAAAATTTCTCCTAAAAGTAAAATAACACATATCAGTAAATATGAAACAAGAGCTTTTAAAAAATACATGTTGATGATAGAAATACTAAAAATAACATACACAAAATAATTATTCTTGGTACTTATTTATATACTTTAATCA
Source organism: Hipposideros armiger (assembly GCF_001890085.2). NCBI lineage: Eukaryota > Metazoa > Chordata > Mammalia > Chiroptera > Hipposideridae > Hipposideros > Hipposideros armiger. The sequence goes on along the minus strand of NW_017731445.1, from coordinate 3,118,467 downwards.
GTTTCTTACTCAAATATGTTTCTGATACCATCTCACTGATATTTTCCCTAAAGAATGTATTTTTAATATCACCATGTTATTATTATTTTTAAATAGTTTGACATCTTCTTCAAGGTAGCATTTTATAGTTAATAGCACTGAAATTTTGATACTTCCATTGACTCTAGTCTTAGACTATAATATTACTAATTAAAAAGATAAAGTTCTCTACAGCGAGGCTCAGAGCAAATTTTGATAAATAAAAATATCTCCAGTTTTAACTTTTTGTAGTGAAATGAGTAAATATTTTCACAGGTACTATTTTATTGCCTTTATTCTACACATCTTTCTTTAGTAAATAATGCTATTTAAAATATAATGAACTAAATTGCCCATATTTATGATTATTTTAATTATTTTGCCAAAACTAGATATTGCAAAATGTAAGCTTTCTCTTCACTCCATTCTGACATAGAATATAAAGTTATGCAATTAAAAGAAGATCTCAATCAAATATTTGCCAGTCAAAATATTCCACAAAACAATTATTTCAAAATTAAATCTCATACACCATTAGAATTCTCATTGTTTTATTTGTTTAGCTTCTCCCTAGATTACATAGAGATAAACTTCAACACATTCAGGTATGTAAGTGCTATTTTCAAAAATTGCAATTTGATAAAAGCAAAAACAAGGCTTTTTTTTTGTGCTCCATTCATTAAATTATTTGATGAAAGCTTTTGGAATGATTTGGAACAAAATGCAGACAAATAACATATAGAAGATTAATTTTTTTTTCTTTTTTTTTTTTTTTTAAGNAAAGTGAGCTTTTGGAGAAGGGCGAATTCCACTGTCGGGAATGCTCCATCTGCTAAGAGAATCACCAGAGACTGGCTCTGCACTGGGAAAGGAAGCTGGTCTGAGACTCCCGGGAATCAGGGTGCTGGGGGCGAGGGCAGTGATAGGCGGTAGCTGGAACTGGAGGCTTGAGGGTAGAGGGCTCAACAGCAAAATGTAACAAATTTAAAACCCAGACTTTGAAACAAAAATAATTCGACTGGAACATGATTATATTTAACAAGTGGAGATTTAACATTGTGCCTCTGCAATTTAATACTGGGGGACAAGCCTGGCTCAAGTTACACATCTCACAGAAATGACTGTGGCAGCCTGGGACACAAGACACCCAGGTGGGAAGGATCTGTCACCAGAAGTGGCCGCGCCAGTCAGCACTTGACGGACATCCGGGTTGGGGGGTCTGTCTTGGAGGTTCTGACTACATCAGCCGCATTAGGGAGGACACATGTCACAGAGCAGGGAGGATGAACATGGGGTCACACACATGCATTTTAGTACTATACCGATGGCATGGGGTTCTGTAGCTCACAGGCTAGGGCTGAGGGCAGCTGAGCTATGTACGGCGGGGAGGTGCGTAAGGGAAAATGGAAAATTCATGTGTGAGTCAATGCAGATGGCTCTGTATCTTCTAATTCCTGCCCTAGCACAAAATGACCAGCACTGCCATAAAGGCCAGACACCAAACCAAAGGTCTAGTTAGAAGGGTTCATTGAATCCTGCACAGTCTCCCTACTACTCTCTTCAATTTTGCTCTGATCCTCCCAGGCAGCCAAAGGCCATTCCAAAAGCTCTTCCTTGTTTGATTGTTTGAAGGTCTGCTGCTGCTTCAGCTGATTGTCCTAAGGATCACAGTTTGTCTGTCACCCCTTAGTTTACCATGCACTTTCACACACATTATTTCCTGGCAATCCTGAGACATAAGTTATTATTACTATTCCCATTTTGTACATGAACAAACTGAAGCTCAGAGAAAAATCAATGGTTTATCCAAGGTCACAGGCTAAGCACTATCATTGTTAGGAAAGAATCCGAATATTTATGGTTATTCCTTTCTTTTTTTGTGGCCAATATTAACGTTTGAAGTTACTTCCCAAGCGAAGTCTGTATCATAGTCCTTTGCAAAATCGACTCCGCCCTGTTTCTGTCAGAGAGGTTTAGCTGTGTCTTCAAGCCTCAACAAATTTTACATTTAATTTGGTATGTGAGAATTCTGAGTTCATAAACTGCAGTTAATTACTCCCAAAAAGAATACTTTCATTTGGGTGACCATAAAGTTTGTTGTCTGAATTGGGATACATTTGAGATTAAAATGAGCAATAAAAGTACTATGATTTTTGAATTATTTATTAATTGAATAATTAGATGTAAATAGTTCTGTTAAAAATAATATTTGTCTGTCTCCATACATGTTAACTGGACTTAATGTGATCATTTTGCATTACATGCAAATATTGAATCTTCATGTTGTGCACCTGATACTAGTAAAATGTTATATGTCAATTACAACTCAAAAAGGACAACAATAAAATAGAGGAAAAACACTTATCAAATACAAAATTTCTCCTAAAAGTAAAATAACACATATCAGTAAATATGAAACAAGAGCTTTTAAAAAATACATGTTGATGATAGAAATACTAAAAATAACATACACAAAATAATTATTCTTGGTACTTATTTATATACTTTAATCAGTTTCTTACTCAAATATGTTTCTGATACCATCTCACTGATATTTTCCCTAAAGAATGTATTTTTAATATCACCATGTTATTATTATTTTTAAATAGTTTGACATCTTCTTCAAGGTAGCATTTTATAGTTAATAGCACTGAAATTTTGATACTTCCATTGACTCTAGTCTTAGACTATAATATTACTAATTAAAAAGATAAAGTTCTCTACAGCGAGGCTCAGAGCAAATTTTGATAAATAAAAATATTTCCAGTTTTAACTTTTTGTAGTGAAATGAGTAAATATTTTCACAGGTACTATTTTATTGCCTTTATTCTACACATCTTTCTTTAGTAAATAATGCTATTTAAAATATAATGAACTAAATTGCCCATATTTATGATTATTTTAATTATTTTGCCAAAACTAGATATTGCAAAATGTAAGCTTTCTCTTCACTCCATTCTGACATAGAATATAAAGTTATGCAATTAAAAGAAGATCTCAATCAAATATTTGCCAGTCAAAATATTCCACAAAACAATTATTTCAAAATTAAATCTCATACACCATTAGAATTCTCATTGTTTTATTTGTTTAGCTTCTCCCTAGATTACATAGAGATAAACTTCAACACATTCAGGTATGTAAGTGCTATTTTCAAAAATTGCAATTTGATAAAAGCAAAAACAAGGCTTTTTTTTGTGCTCCATTCATTAAATTATTTGATTAAAGCTTTTGGAATGATTTGGAACAAAATGCAGACAAATAACATATAGAAGATTAATTTTTTTTCTTTTTTTTTTTTTTAAGCTGAGCCATCCTGCACCTGTTGGCAGCTCAGCGGCAGCTCAGCTCGGGCCATGAATCGAACCGGTGACCCTGTTGCTCAGAGCTCACACTCTTTAGTGAGCTCATAACCGAGCCACTCAGCCGGCCCTAGAAGATTAATTTTATTGTAGGACACTTGGTTGATTTACATAGTAGTTTTCCCAAGTTTCAAACATTTCTAAACTCTCTTTATTCTTATAAAGGAAAGAGAAATTTAATAACATAGCAGATTGGTATGAAAAAAATAGGCAGCAAAGAGAAGGTATACCTTTATGTTATAATATTTTTTATTCAATGTAAGCTTCCTTACAAAAATCTTGCTATTCACTCTAATTGTACATAAAATATTTGTAAATTTTGATATTAAAATTTCTAATTTTTTAACTTTTTATTTTTAAAATAATTATAGACTCACAGGAAATGCCAAAAATAGTATAGAGTCTTCTGTACCCTTCATCCAACTTCCCCTTAATTGTATCTTCTTATACAGATGGAGTACAATATCAAAACAAGGAAATTGATATCGACAGATTATTTTTAACCAGACCACAGAACTTATAAAATTTTCCCCCTTTTTAACTCATTTATGTAGGTGTATGTGTAGTTCTGTGCAATTTTATTCCATGTGTAAATTTTGTGTAACCACCAGCACAATTAAGATACAAAACTCTTCCATCACCATAAAAGAAAACTCTTGTGTTACCTCTGTGTATATGCACCTCTCCCTCCTCTTCACACCCTCCCCAGTCCCTATTCCCTGGCAACCACTGTTATCCATCTCTATAGTTTTGTCATTATGAGAATGTTATATAAACACAATCATACAAAAATGTAGCTTTTGGAGATATAATTTTTTTCTAAGAATTGTGCCTTTGAGGTTCATTTAGGTTGCTGCATGCGTCAATAATTCATTAGTTTTTCCTTTTTTTTTTTTAGTGATAAATAATTATTTAATGATGAAAGACATGCTCACTGGGTAGACATTACAATT
>NW_017731445.1:3109823-3113099 GCF_001890085.2 Hipposideros armiger | reverse complement strand
TTCCATAAATGCTGCAAAAGTAAGGTATTTTAACTGCAGTTAGTAGCTCTCTACTTATTATTTTTAAAGAGTCTCCCTCCCTGCAATTATTTATCCTTTGGGTTCTACAATACCTGGATTTGCCCCTGTCTGGGAAGTTTAGTAAGGAATTCAGAGAGGAGGTGACCTTGAATTGAATCCTGAAGAGGATTTTCTCAGGTGGACAAGGGCAGGTGGGCTAGGCCAGGGCACAAGCACAGTGTGTACTAAGGCATGGACGTGTGAAACAAAGATGACTGAAGACAGACAATTTCATGCTGGAGCTGAGCGGGCAGTAATAGGTCGTGAGTAGAACTGTTAATGAACAAGGAATCTGAGGAGGTGGGTAAGGGCCAGTCATGGAGAACCACATATGTCAGGGCTAAGATCTTGTATTTATCATGTGGGTGATGGAAGTTGGGACAGAGAGAGCATGAAGGAGTCCTAGGAGGCTTTTATAGATGGGACCTCCCCGAAAGAAAAATGGTCTATGTGTAAAACCAACATAATTATGGCAGCATTTGGAGCTTCATATTCATGTAGACAGTGAATATTTGTGCAGGCTAATGTTCTTAAGAGGTGGGCAATGTAAAACAAATACATTTCTGGGAAACATTGTGTCTAGAACTCCCAGCAAGGAAGATGCTCCTTCTAGTCCAAAACACTGCTGAATTACTCACTGAGAGAGTTCTGAGATCATCAAATCCTGAAAATGTGGATTTCATAATCTTTCTTGGGATGCTCTATATCACAGACACCACTTCGCTAATTTAGAGAGAAAAGATATTCCCTGGGAACAAGCAGCCACTCACACACACTTTATAGAGCATATTGGAGACAAGGAAACCTTCGTTCACTTGATTTGTCCTACAACTACCAAAGCATTTGTCTCTGCATCAGGGTTTAATACTCAATGGAAGATTTCACGTCCCAACTTGAATTAGTTATGAAGTGGGGTCCCTACTGAGGCAAACGAAGCCATAGGCCCTAAGTACTGGAGGAGGTAGTGTGTACAAATTATTATATTAAATTCTTGGGGACTGTGTTTTCAGGGAGTCTTGAAGATACTATCTAGGGGTCAGCAAGGTCTAAATGGTTGAGATCATTTAGGAAAAACATACAGGTTATGGTTTGAACTAAATGTGAAGACTGAGGATCCTCCAAGATGTCATTTCTGAAACTGGCTTTAGGTGCACTGAATTTACACAGGCATACTTAAGGAATGTGGCTTATATCTGGCCTACTGTAGTCCAGCAATAAAGGCTGAGAAGGCTCATACACTGTTTTATGCAAAAGCAAGAATAACTTTAGCATTGAAAGTAATAATCATAACAAAGGTTAAGGCAGTTTTTTTATATTTTACTGGAGCTGCGTTGTACCTCCTTGAGTGGACTTTTTGGTTTATATCACTATAGTCAGAATCAGATGGGAGATAGCAGGAAGACAAGTTAAGGGACAAAACAGAAGATGAATAAGAGTGGAACTGGCGACCAGTGTTTTCTGAAAAGGAGCCCTTTGTGGTTCAAAATGAGGATTCAAGGAGACTCCAAGTTCAATGATCCTTCCACCAGACACCCTGCAACCACAGAGCACAGCTTTTCAGTCAAACTGTGAGAGACTGTCTATGCTTGTGTAAGTAGTGCAGCAAAAAAGAATCTGTTATATGGGGTAACTCCATGTCCCCAGATACTAACATTATGACAGGACTCCAATGTATAACACTACTATATATATATATATATATATATATATATATATATATATATATATATATATATATAATTGGCCAACACCAATTATAAAGAATTTTACATGAAACAAGTTAAAACTCATTGTATATGCCTATTTTAAGGTACCCCCTTTTTCACAGAAAATTCAGCATTGCTCACCACACCTCTCCTTTTCCTGAGAATTAAGTAAAGAATGCTGTTCAGCACATGGGCCCTGGAACTAGGCTAGCGGCATTCTGATTGTGACTACTCTACTTATTAGCTCTGCAATCCTAGGCAGGTGAGTTACTTGTTCCTTCACCTGGAAAAAGAGCATGAGGAATACTGTAGTATAGTACAGCCTATTATCTTCCTCATTCTGACTTAGAGGTGAAGAAACAGTTTATGGAGGGTGGTTATTAATAGAACTGAGTTCATTTATGTAAATAAATCACTCAATACCTAGAATGTAGTAAGTCCTCAAAATGCCTGTTATTGCAATTAATAAATCAATAACCACTGTCTTTCTCAAAGTCTGAATTCCCCTTTCCATTTCATTTGAGACAGTGCAGGAAAAAAAGCAGGGACAATGGAGTCAAAGATTTGGTTTGCCACTTACTAGGTCATGACCTTGGTTAACTTACAACTGATTCAGTTTCCTTTTCCATAAAATGTTCACATGAACAACAATATCTGCCTCTCAGTAGTAGTTCAATAAATATTCATTTTTTTCTTCCCTCCTGTTTGATTCACAGACCTCATAAGACAAAGAGACAACACACATGGGCTTGTTATTGGGAAGGGAAACTCCTTTTCATATTCTCTAAGAAAGAGTGGGTAATTAGTGGATTTCTCCTAGCTAAGAAAAAGTATTGAATGAAGATAAAAGTCCCACATATCTGCTTTGATTCTGATAGCAAGGGAGATATTGGGGAGGGGTTAATGAGTAGTTAACTAAAGGTAACAGAGCCAGCCCTGGAATTTTTACCTTTGGGCCCAGAGCTTAAAAATTGGCCACTGTTTAGTTGTCTTCTTTGTAAAACACTGTAAGATATCAGAAGGAAATAGGAATGTGTAAGAGGTAAGAGACACAGTCCTTTTTTATAAAGATTTCATAACTCATTTGAAATAACACAGTGCCATGTAAACTCCCACCCAGGTGAAGATACCTGTAGTGGTCAAGAGATAAGAGGAAAAGAAAAGGAAGCTGTGACCTTGCAGAGGGGATCTATGAAATCTGATCAGGGGCCAAAGAAGCCTGTACATGTGATGATTGTATAAAAAGCATCAAAGGTGCTATGACTTTTTAACTCCAGGAAGGGACTAGCAAAGACTTCACCCCAAAGCAAAGAACAGTTAAACAATTATAATATTTGTTTATTGAATTGTTGATGTAGATTGCATACGAAGCCAAGCACCATAACATTTCATAAAATTCAAGTTTTATTTCTAGTGAAAAAGATGAACAGCCATAGCATAAATAATCAATTAATTTATATGATTTGGGAGTGAGGTGAGGGTGGGAGTGACTCAAAACCCAGGAACCTAA
>NW_017731445.1:3079324-3109368 GCF_001890085.2 Hipposideros armiger | reverse complement strand
TCCCTTCCCCTTCTCCTTCATCCCCACCCGCTCCCAACTAACAACCCTCAGTTCTTCCTCTGTGTCTCTGAGACTATCTCCATCCACTTCTCCCATCCATTCAAGGGAACCTAATTCTTGTAGAAAATATTGCAACAGAAAGATGAGTGAGCTTCTGGGATATTGATAAAGGATCCCCGGGATAGAACTGGAGGCTGAAACTACCTTTTTCTTCATTAAGCTGAGAGCTTGCTCCTCTGAATGTCATTTTGAAGTGTCTGCACTGGAGGGTATATCTATGAAGAAATAACATAATTAGTAAGTCCCAGTAGGACAGGGAGATATTAATTTTGTTCCTAATGATATAAGACCTCTCTGGGTAAAGGTTTATTGTTCTTTGTCCTCATTTGGTTTGGCTTTACTAAGCTGCATACCAAAAGTGCAGAAACCAAATCTTTCCTCCATTCTATTCCCTTATTATAAAATGCCTAGAACTGTACAGCATCCTTTGGGCACTTTATAAATGTTTATTGGAACCTGAGAGATTGAATTACACATAAAGCATTCTGCTTATCTTGTAAGAAATTATTCTGATCTAGTAACAGCCCTTAGCCCAAGGTGTAACTCCGCTTTGCTTGCATAGTGTGGACTCCAGAAACTGGCAGCTCAAAGGATTAGGTGTAAATGAGACCAAGGTGACATCTGGGAATGGTGGCCATCTGGTTCAAAGAAAGTGAGACCTGTTATTGGGCTGTGGAAAGTTGATTGGTTCCAGGCCTCCTGCACTTACTATGTATCTCTAAGCTATTGGAATCCTACTGTACCTTCCACACAGCAAACGTGCACACAGCTGCATGGAGTCCTGGAATAAGCTTGACAGCTATGGGCTATTTAGCCAGAAGAACAGTGTGCTTAACCCAATGTCCCAGATGTTCCATGGCCCATTTGCCATTGATTTCCAAGACTCAAATTCTGTAATGGAATAATAGTCAGAGAAGTGCACCAGGGGTCCTGCAGGAAAGGATACATTTATCAAGGTTAGGCCATGAGAGGGGGATGGTTAAAAACTTTAAAAACTCTAGGCATGGAAAAAAGTGTTTATCCCTGCCAAGATATCTTAATGACCCTTCTTTTAAAAATCGTCTTGTTCTTTACTTAATCTGAATCATAGGTTCTATACTATATCAGATGAAACACCTCTTTCTCTCTCTTTTTTTTCATTATGGGTATTCATAATGCCCCCTGTGGAATCCTGAAATGAAAGTATGTTAAATAACATCTCTGCACCTACATTCATAAAAGACAATATGAGCCCTAAGTAAAGCCCTAACTAAATGTAAAATAAGAGAAAATGGAAGAGAAGTGATAATAAAACAATATGTGTTTGAACATGGACGTTTTGGGTGCAAGTGAACTGCAAGATATAGTTCTTCCTTTATAAATAATCAATACTAAACTACAAATGCAGATTAATCCAGGTGTTTATTTTGGCTACTCAGATATTACAGGTGGCATTGTTATTGGTGATGTGACTTTTCTGAAAAGGTGAGCACCTCTTGGTAAATCCACAACAACATAAAGATAATCTTTCCTTGACTTCCAAGGTAGTTGTTCTCCCAAAAAATTCAGCATATATTAAAACCAAGCAAAATATACATTTTGTCTGTATTTAAAATAGAGTTAGGGTCCAGGCTTGGCTAATTGTAAACAGATGTTTCATCAGTATAAATATCCGCAAGACATTTTAGGAATTGTGAGAGATGTAGAAAAAGTTTTCATTGGAAGATACGTGTTCCATATATTGTATAGAAATTTACATCCTTGACCACATCCACTAAACCAGTAGTGGTCTCCACCCTGAAACCCCACAATCATTGTGACCACCAAACACTCTCTCCCAATTTCCCCAAAAGCCTGGAATATAGGTGTGTTAGTCCGAGTGCTCAGAAAGCAAATGCTGTCATTAGACAAGTGAGAGATTTATTGTGAGGGAAAATTGTGAGGGAGCAGGGGAAACTGGGATAGCCATTAGACCCTCCCTGTAGGTCTAAGCCCTGAGAGGGGAGTTGGAAGGGAAGAAAGAATGAAACTCTTAGGCTGTCATATGATCCCATGAAAGAAGCCAAAGATGCCCATCAGAGGAGTTCCACATCTCGGAGGACTAGATCTACCTTAGTGTCCCTGTTGAACTGTCATTGCTTGGAAGCTGCCCATGGGAAGCTTGGTCTTGGCACCAAGAATGATGGATCTTAGAGCACCGATACTCCCCGCTACAAACAGAGATCTGAAAGACACATTTTCATGCCACCACACTGGGTTCTCCTCTCTACTTATATTTAACTTTGCCTGCATTTCAGTTCAAATTTCATCTCTCATCTAAAAATTTCCCCAACACTCTTCCAAACACTTATGGAAAGTGCCTTTGACCTCTTCTACCCATTGACACTAAGTGTAGATAGCTGATCCTTGACATTCATAGATGTAACACATGGTTTCCAATATTTGTGAGCAACCCTAGAGGTTCAAGATGGGTAATAATTTCAATCTGAGATTTTGTTTCAACTCTATGAACTGTGAGCCTGACTTTCACAGTGAGACATGTGGCCAGTGACTGAATCTAGTTGGTCCCTCATTGATAGCTTGCTCTTCTTTGTGAACACAGTAACTCTAGTAAAGTTGTTCAAACTTTCTTTTGAGGGTAATTTTTTCCATGAAGAAGCATGTTGCTGGTGCTGGTAATGGAAGTGAGAAGAAACGGAAGAGTTACTAGGAAGTGATTGTTTCTCGCTGGAAATAGGCTATATTATATAGGATTTTAGTACTAAAGAGGGAAAATTACTTATGCCTGATGGTGCCATTTAAATATATTGTGACTGTATTTTATGAAGGAAATTATGTGATATATTAGTTTGGAATGCATGAAAATCTTAGGACATACTTTTAGAAATATCAGGAGCCCTTTGTACTGTCCAAAGGATATCTTATGCATCTTGCCTTGGCTGCCCTGATAGATGTGACTTCCTGAGAAGAGGGACTATCTTATTTCTCCATAGCTCCTAGCATGGGTCCTTTTCCACATATATATTGCTCGATAATATCCAAGATTTTCAGGTACAAATACAGACAATTAATGAGAAATGAATGGTTAAACCACAAAATGAACTGCAGCAGCTGGGGTGGATGTTTCTACTCCAGGTTCAGCCTAAATGCTGATGTGGCAGTCACTTGTCCCACCAAATTTAAGTTTGTCACCATCCCTCCCTCATCACTATAGTATGAGCCACATTTAGAGGCAGCTGGTCAGAACGTGCTCCAAGAGAGGAAGAAAGTTTTAAGCTATGTGATTGGAATGAGAAGCCACTTCCTAGACAAAAATTAGTGTCACAAGGTATTTAGTAGGTAATGTTGGATAAAGTGACCATCTTTAAATACAGTAGATAGAGCTTCCTATGTAAAAAGAAAATGCAGATTGGAAACCTCAGGCCTCGATATGGGTAAGAGACCATCATCAAACAGACTAGTGTGGGGCAGGGCGGCATAAGGATGACACAAAAGAAGAGAAACAGAAGTGAGGTACAAGAGAAGTCCAGCAGGTTCATTATTCTGGCTGCACCCCTTAGTGAATGCAGCTGGAGGGACAGGGCTGAGGGACTGGAACTATGCAATCAGGATTCCATGATGCGGTGTAGGAAGTGGGGCATAGTCACACTGAGGCCAGTGTGCATCATTCTCACTCTCACTTCACATGGAAAAGAGAGTAATTCCTCAGTTAAAGCAGCCCTCCAGGTATCACTATAGAAAAGGAACACACCTGGAACACCTGGTCTAACTGTTGTAGACAAGATGCTACTACTCAGATTGAGCTAACCCACGCAAGGTACATCTCTATAGGAAATGCTGCTTTAATAAAGTTTATTTCTGTTTGGGTGGATTCTTTGTTACATTGTTTTTAAAGAAAGCAGAAACATATATTTTTCCAAAATGATTCAGTAGATCAGTATTGAGTGGTAAACTTTTCTCTGAACTGTAAGCCTCATGATAGAAGAGGCTGTTCAAAGCAAATTTTATGATTCTCCTATCACTTAATGTGTCTAGTAGACTATTCAATTAAATATTTGATGATGATAATAAAAAATAAAGGAAAGAAATAATTAAATTATGCTGTTGCACCCAAGCATTCTAAAGTTTTCAGGAACTCTAGATTTCAAATAGTTTGTTTCCAGGGTCCTCATAAGCATGTTTTTTGTGGTGGTTTTTTTTTTTTTTTTGGCTACAGTCCTGTTTTCATTTACTGTATGAAGGACATCATTTCAAAAATCAAAGCCAAACAATGTTTTGAATTTATAAACCACATAATTCAGATTCACTCAAGAAGAAAACCACTGTCTTAAAAAATCTCTTTAGGTGCCCTTGGTTCCATAATTTTCTGTATTGTTTTCATTGCATTGCATAGTGTGGGAGCTTTATTCTTCTCCTTTACTGAAGGGGATAGAGCATGATGAGGTGTTAGATTCCCACACAGTTCTCTGTTTTTCTATACCTTTTGCATTGTAAATTGTGGTAAAAGCATTTTAAAGTCAGTGGTGGGCAAATGAAAAATACTGTGTATTTTTAATAGATTTCCATGTTCAATAGGTACTATTTAATGATCTAGCCTCCCCACCAAAGATGCTAGCAACCACATCTCTAAGGCAGTATGCTCTTTTTAGCTTCTACGAGCAAAAACACTTATTTAAAAGCTGCAGAAGATGCTGGTTATTTCAGTTTGTATTTTGTTAGCCCTTTGCATGCTCCCCTTACTGTGATAAATGTGACTGTCCCCAGGGCAGGAGCCATGGCATAGCCATCCTTAGACCCCCTACCACACATGGCAGAGCACCCCCCTACCACACATGGCAGAGCGCCTGGCACAGGAAACCCATGTTGAATTTAATTTAATTGAAGGAGGGCAGCAAAGTCCTTGCTCTTTGAAAATAACTATGGCTCTAGGAATTTAAATCTTCAGTGTCTTTAGGAGTTTTTCCAAGGCAAGTGATATTTCTTTTCTTTTTAAAGATTTTATTAAAATACAGCTAACATACAATATTATATTAGTTTCAGGTGTACATCATAGTTATTCAACAGTACCCACCTGGCACTATACATAGTTATTGCCATATTATTAATTATATTTCCTATACTTTACATCCACATGACTATTTTATAACCACCAATTTGTATTTCTTAATCCCTTCACCTTTTTCACCCTGCCCCCAACCCCCCTCCCATCTATCACTCTGATAGATCCAGTACCCATATGACTCCATACATAGTTATTACAATATTATTGACTATATTGCCCATGCTTTACCTTACATCCCCATGACTGCTGTGTAACAACTAATTTGTACTTCTTAATCCCTTTTGTACACACCCTTAACCCTCCTCCCATTGGGCAACCACCAAAATGTTCTCTGTATCTATATGTTTGTTTGTTTATTGCGTTCTTTAGGGTCCACTTATAAGTGAAATAATATGATATTTTGAAATCGTATGACAGTCTTTTACTGTCTGACTTATTATACTCAGTACATTACCCTCTAGGTCCATCCATGTTGTCACAGATGGCAAGATTTTTTTTTTTTTACGGCTGAGTAATATTCTATGGCATATACAAGTATGTACCACCTATTCTTTATCCATCCATCCATTCAGGGATGCCCAGGTTGTCTTCCTATCTTGGCTATTGTAAATAATGCTGCAATGGACATATGGATGAGCACCTCTTCTCAAATTAGTGCTTTGGGTTTCTTTAGATAAATACCCAGAAGTGGGATTACTAGGTCCTTCTTTGTCTCTTGTTATAGTCTTTGTTTTAAAGTCTATAGTCTTTGTTTTAAAGTCTATTTTGTCTGGTATAAGTATTGCCACCCTAGCTTTTTGTTTGTTTCCATTTTCACTATGTGTATCTTTTGATCTGAAGTGAGTCTCTAGTTAGGCACTATATATAAGGGTCTTGTTTTCTCACCCATGCAGCCTCCCTATGTTTTGATTGGAGCATTTAACCCATTTACATTGCAAGTAATTGTTCATAGATATGTAGTTATTGTCATTTTATTGTTCATATTTTTATTATTATTATTTTTTCATCTTGAAGTCCCTCTAAGATTCCTGTAATACTGGTTTGGTAATGATGAACTCCTTTAGCTTTTTCTTGTCTGGGAAGCTCTTTATCACTCCTTCGATTCTAAATGATAGCTTTGCTGGGTAGAATAATGTTGGTTGTGGGTCTTTTCTTTTTACCATTTTGAATATTTCCTGCCAATCCCTTCTGACCTCCAAAGTTTCTGCTGAGAAACTTCTGACAGTCTAATGGGGGCTCCCTTGTAAGTAACTAACTGCTTTTCTCTTGCTGCTTTTAAGGTTCTCTCTTTGTCTTTAACCTTTGGCATTTTAATTATAATTTGTCTTGGTGTGGGCCTTTTGGGGTTCATCTTGTTTGGGACTCTGTGCTTCCTCAGCCTGCATGTCTATTTCCTTCAGGTTAGGGAAGTTTTCCATCATTATTTCTTCAAATAGGTTTTCAATTCCTTACTCTCTCTCTCTTCTCCTTCTGGTACCCCTATGATGCGAATGTTGGTACACTTGATGTTGTCCTGGAGGCTCTTTAAACTATCCTCATTTTTATGGATTTTTTTCTTTGTGCTGTTCTGATTGGGTGTTTTCTGCTACCTTATCTTCTAAATTGCTGATTTGATCTTCTGCTTCATCTAATCTACTGTTGATTCCCTGTAATGTATTCTTCATTTTCATTATTGTATTCTTTATTCTTTATTTTTTATGTTTGCTATCTCCATTTTTATGTTTCCTATCTCTTTGTTGAAGTTCTCCCTGAAATCATTAAACATCTTTATAACCAGTGTTTTGAACTCTGCATCTGGTAGCTTGCTTGTCTCCATTTTCTTTAGTTCTTTTTCTGGAGCTTTGTTCTGTTCTTTCACTTGGGACATGTTTCTTTGTCTCCCCACTTTGTTCCTCTCTCTGTGTGTTTCTATGTATTAGGTAGGGCTGCTATGTTTCCTGGTCTTTGTAGAATGGCCTTATGTTGTAGGTGTCCTGTGGGGCTCAGTGGCACAGTCTTTCTGGTCACCTGAGCTGCACACCCCAGATGTGTCCCTTGTATGGGTTGTGTGTGCCCTCCTGTTATAGTTGAGCTTTGTCTGCTGTTTGCACATCAATGGGAGGGATTGCCTCTCAGGCTGATTGGTTGTGAGAACTGGCTGTGACAACAGTGGAGGAATTGTGGTATAGGGGTTTACTCTACAAAGCAGGATCTGTCTCAGCAGGTCCCTGGTGTCTGCCCAATCTGCCCATTGGGTGTGTCATCCTTGGAGGTGGCTGGGTGGTGTTCCAGCTCTTTACAAGACTACCTGTAAGCTAAGGAGAGAGGCCTTAAGGTTTCAGAAGAAACCAAACTTGCTGACAGCTTGATCTTGGACTTCTAGCCTCTAGAACTGTGAGAAAATATATTTCTGTTGTATAAGACACCCAGTGTGTAGTATTTTGTTATGAAATTTCTAGTAAATTGATATAAGGAGACAGGATACACTGTTATGAGCCAATCAACATAGTCCTAGAAATGGGGGTGTGGTCAACCTCTTTCAACTTTATGGCTGAGAATGAAGAAAGAGCAGTTAGTTTCTCATGGGAGATTTTAGTTTCTGTCTCCAGATGGAGGGGGAATGAATCCTTAGTCAAATTCAGATGCCCCTTTATATATACAGTTAGCCCTTAAACAACATGGGACTGAACTATGTGGGTCTATTTATACGTGGATTTTTTTCAATAAATACCTGTACTGTTTTCGATCTGTGGTTAGGAGTCCATGGATGTGGAGGGCCTACTGTATGCAATGATCTATACCACTTTATATAGGGGACTTGTGCATTTGCTGCAGATTTTGGTATCCATGGGGGTCCCAGATAACAAGTGTTTGGGGAGTCTAAAGTGATATGTAGATTTTTTACTGCATAGGGGGTCAGTGCCCTTAACACCTGTGTTATTCAAAGGTCAGCTATATAGTCCATGCTGCTGCAGTTGGCCTCTGAACTATAATTAGTGCTTACCTGTCTCCTCTACCATCCAGCCTTGGTTGCCCCTATCAGTTATCACCTCTTTCTCTATAGCTTACTGGTTAGCGTGACCCAACCATCATGCACAAGGGGACTAAATTCATGGTCACTATGCCCTTCATAGGCTAGGGTTGCTGTACTTGCTGATTTACGGTCAAGGGGGAACCAAGTGGATCACCTGTGTTCCACGTGTATTCCTCCCTTCCTCCATGTGTAAGAACTCCACCTTCTGATGATCAAGGTTAATTCTCCTGCCAGGATGGTGACTTCTCTTCTTGACTGTTAGTCCCTGGACTTAAGTCCAAAGTGTCTAGGTGGCAACTGTAGCTAATAATTTAATGGGACTCTTACTATTTCTCATGATGGTAAAAGTATATCCTATTTGGGAAGCAGATTTTCTAACCATGCAGAGCCCTGATTTGTGGAAACGCAAATTACAAAATCCCCTGATGGGTGATAGAGAAAGATGGTATGTGAGGCTGCTACTGCTTCCACCCCTTGGTTCCCTACACACGTATTTTTCCTATCAGAGACACTGATTCAATTCATATACTGCACATGAACAGTGGCACTCCAACATCAGGTTATTGTGTGTAGACTGGCACTTTATCTGTGCCTTAGCCAGCCATTCCAATGCTTTATCAGGCATTCTGGGTGCTATGGTATGTGATAGAATCAGTGCATCCCATGGGCATGGGCCCACTCTGATACCGCCTTTGCTGTAAAGTGAGTCCCATGGTCTGATGTGATATGTGTGGGATCCCTTGTCAATGGGTCAAACACTCTGTACTTAGATAGTGGTATTGGCTTAGGCCCTGTGGGCAGGAAAGGGAAACCTATATATGGGATAAAAGTCACTTTTAGTGAAAAAGAACCATTGGGTCTTTTAATATGTGGCCAATGTGTGCTGCTTGCCACCAAGTAGCCAGCTTGTATTCCAGAGGAACGGTACCATACTGGGGACTTAGCATTGATCTCTGTTGCTGGCACATTGAATATTTAATTGCAGCAATATTTAAATCAGCTTTGATAAGTGGATTGCATGTTGGATCCATGCATAGCCTCTATTGCTGCCATCTCAGCCAGCTAGTTTATTTCCCATTGTGGCAACATTGTGGTAGCCAGTGATAGAAACTGGTTGATGTGAACTGACTAAATAATTTTGTCTGGTGGGTGTTAACAAACACACACACACAGACACACACACACAAATCTTTATACTTCATGCCCACTGCCTTATGTCCATTCACATGACTGACTCTCAACCTTTTTATTCCTGATCTTCCAATCTTTTTCCTTGCATATCCCTGACCAGCTGTCCAGGCTATTTAATGCTACTTATGAGTCCATATTTATTCTCAACTTGGACCTCTTCTCTTTCCAACAAAGTGAGTAACCAGGTGCAATACCCAAATCTCTTCCTGCAATACTGAAGGATCTGCCAATTTGTATGTGCCATTCTATGTCAGGGCTCTAGTTTTTCCCAACAAGGCCCTGACCTTGGTTTAGCCTATCTGCCTGGTTGGACGTTTAAGTTTCAGCCTTTCAGATCAGGGTTGGTCCTCAACTTTCATTGCCATCCCTCTGTATTCAAAGAGACCCTCTATCCTTTATACCTGTTTTTCAATTTCTTGTTACTCACCCTCAGATATTCGTTAGGCTTCTGTGGTACATTCTTATTTCTTAGCAAAAGTCATCAGTACCATTATCCTGATAGGTATTATTTCCGCTACATGTCTCAAGCGCCCAATATCTTGCATCCCCTAGTGCCTCCCTTTCACTGATTCACCATCCCAATTTACCACCAGTAAAAGGTTTAGCAGTTAGACTGCCATCTTGTGCCAGGTGTTGCCTGTACTCCAGCTGCCAGTGGTGATGGTGTTCTTAATTGCTAGCTGAGAGGTACATGATCCAGCTCCAAAACCCTATTTTAGTGTTACTGTCTCAGACCATTCCTGGTTTCAATTCACATGTTGGGCTCTTTGGAAGTGGATACTGAAATGAGATGGAGTTTAGGACATAAGATATTATGGCTCAGCACCTGTAACAGCAAAAAAGTGGAGAGACAGGACTGGACAGGGAGGAAGTTGAGCTATAATGCAGGCTTGACAAAGGCTCATTCAACCTGGCAGGAAGTGATAATTGCACAGTAGAGTGTCCCACATTAAGAGACAATGGCTGCACCTTTGTTTCTCTCCTGTGCTTGGTCACTGGGGCGGCCTCAGGAAGGGTGTGACCTTGGAGAAGGTGGCTCCCTGAAGCTGAGGCAAACCGTGCAGGAGCTTATAGCTGGAAACTGTTTGCTCACAGCAGCAGGGAGCAAGTCTTTCCCTGAAGGGGGATCTTGGCAGCACATCTCTATGTCTATCACATGTGCTGTTGTTCAGGAGTTCCCATTGTATGAAACAGTATCAGGCAAATCTTTGCAAGGCCACTTCCTTATGAGTAGAGTAATATCACCAGAGTGAGTCATCATAAAATCTCTTTGTGATGGGTGGAATTAATCAGAACAGCTTGGATCACCATTTTCCCCAAAGTGTCTTTCCATATGCATTCGTTCCATGAGAAATTCTGAGAAAAAGGGGTGCTTAAGTCAAGTTGGTTTGGGAAGCACTGCATGCTACATCTCTCTTTTGGAGATTCATAATAACAACGGTGTATTTCAAGCTTTGAAAAGTTCAGCTTTAAAGACACGTGTTTAATTTGTTTTTCTCAGTGTTTCCAGAGCATATTTGATTATGGGAATCACCTCCACCTCTTTGTTGGTAACCTCTGTCAACAACCTATAGAAATAGAATTTGTTGGAGCACACTTAGGACAAGTGGGCTAGAGGACTCCCGGTGATAGGCCCTACAGAATGAAATCACCCCTGTGTTACGGTGGTAAGAACTAGCTTTATCCATCATGCATAACCCTGGAACTGATGGGAAGGTCCCTAGAGGTGCAGAAGGTTTGAACAAAGTGCTTGTGGATGAATTGACACTGCTCCTTGAAGGGAAAAAATGACGTGCTCAGGTAGAGTGTTCCCAAGCACAGGAGCGGGGAATAAATGATAACAATCAGAGCCTATGAAATAAGAGTCCTGCTTTCAATAAGCAGCTGCAGAGGCCAGCATCCATTCTGTACGGAGCAGACAGGAGCTGCCCTGTGAGAGGCAGATGGCAAGAGGGCTCCATGGTCAATGCTGTGACACATGGGCACAGTTCCAGGCCAAATGGATGCCTTGGCCTCTGGCGGTCCCAGCTGTTGCTTTTGGTCTTTTCATATAAACAAAGCTAACATCAGTTTAGAGAAACATTTATATCAATAAGCACCATGAATGGAACATGCACTTGGAACCATTTACATATTACATCACTTTTGAAAATCATGGATGACACCTGTTTGCACAGTGCTTACTGATTAACCAACTTAAACAAATCATGTGTAGAGAATTAATTCATGGATGAGGAGCAACATAAAATTGTAATATTTTCCCCATAAACTGCCCCTTTTATACATATAGAACTTGGAGTCCATAAAAATTACAGTTTATAAATTTCAAAATAAACTTGGTAAAAGTGCCTTTGAAATGCAGCAGGAAAGAAAAGAAAAATGAAATTTTGGAGAGCATAAGTAGTGGTCAAAAGGTCATGAAGAGTAAAAATCAAACTGGGAAAGCAAAAAACACCTACTTTTTTCTTTCTGCGGCAACATTCCCCCTCTTCCCCACAGGATTCATGTACCCGACTATCCAGGCTTTTAAAAAATACATTTTACAACTATCTTCAAACTAGATTGTAACGTTTATTGCATAAAATTGTGTAAGTGGGAAAACAGTGAGTTCTCCTTGTTTCTTTTTTCTTATTTCTATAGCTGCGTTAACAAACAAGTCTTCTTTAGCAAGATGTGTTTGCTTGAGAGCTCTCAATGTTGCCATGTAGAAAACCACATAAGGTTCACAAACATACACTCTTTCCTTCCATATTATAACTATAGGTTCTGCATTTCCCAGGTCCTGTTGTAGAAGAGCAATATAGGGCTATGTAACTGAGTTTTGACAATGGAACGAATATGCTCAGAATCCTTGTGTGCCATTTCCAGGCTCGTTGCATGAAAACCTCCAACATGACCTTTCATCTTATCTACTGGCAGGATGCAGGTGATCCTGCAGAAGGTTCTAAGGCTGAAGGGGAGAGTGCAGCTCCATGGAAGACCCAGCCACTGACCCGGAACACGCACAAGGCATTGTGCTCAATTAAGAAACAAACTTACATTCTAGTAAGCTGCTGAAGTTTTGGAGTTTGTTATAGCAACTGGTGTTTCTTATGTTAACTAAAATAACAAGGAGGAACCATTGCTGAGTCAGTTGTCATGAAAAAGACAATATCACAACTAAGGAAGGGAGGAGGGGGACAAAAAGCAAAACAAACAAACAAAATCTTATTTATTTTCTTCTCCCGCCTCTTTAATTAAAAAGGAGGGAGGGTCTCAGAGATAAAGGCTTTATTTGCATAATCCTTTCCCCACTCTACCACCACATCAAGCTCCAAATGAGGACATCAAGGCTCAGGGGGGCATTAATTTTCAGTGTCACACTAGTGCATGAAAGACCTGGGTCTTGAACCGGGTCACTTGATGCCAGAGTCGGCACACATGTTGTCTATTTCATTATGCCATGAATTGGTGTAGATCCTATTAAAGGACCCTTTATGCATCGTCTGCCCCAGAATGGGAGGTCTTGGAAACTGCACTGGATATAGTTCATATAGAGAGTTTTATTTTATCACATATTTAATTGCAGATGCAATTTTGAAAGCCACGGGACTTCCAACGCCATGCTTATAGGATTCTAAAGACGGTGGCACATAGCATAGAGATGTTGCTGAAGGGACAGCCTGACTTGGCACTTGGGTTATTGGGTTTTGTCCAAAGCAATCTCAAGTTTGATAACTCCACTTCATTTGATAGCCTTCAGTCTTAGCTGTGCTCTTTTGAAATGTCACTCTCCACATTGCCCTACATAGGAGAAAATTCTATTATGCAAAATACCTCTACTCCAAATGACATCACCACATTGCTTCACCTTTCCTGCCCTCTTATATTTCCACCCCTGGCCTTCTGCAAACATAATTCAAAATGAATATTGCCTCTTTCATCAAGATTAGAATTTGAGGTTTTGCTTGAAATCACCTTGGCATATTTTCTAGGCTGAGGGTGAGGAATAACAAAATGAGACCTGAACATGCTGACATGTTGGGTCCCTGATTGTTCCCCAGCTCCCGCCAGCTGACATTTCCACGCTTCCCAAATTGCCAGACACTCAAACTCCTGTTGCCTCCTGTTGGGCTTTCTTCCATCAGACTTCGGCTTATCTCGTCAAATATGAAACCACAAGAAACACCCATTGGCTTCTACATAGATTTCAATTTCTGGTCCTATTTTGCCCTGAGGCTTTGGCCAGCCAGTCTCTGGTATTTCTGAGGCTAAAGCGTTCTTGCATGAGAAGTAATGGCACGATACAGTAACTGCTGGAAGGTTCCCTGTGTTAGGGCATCTGTATTGGGAAGTCAAGCATGAATGACCTTTTTTAGGTCTGCCTTGCAGTTACCTGAAATACCTCGCTTGGATCTGGGGCTTAACATCATTTTAAGAACATGGACTAGAATAGAACATTTAACATGAGTGCTACCTCTGATGATGGTAAGAGTTATTTCTGGAGCGTCTTATTTACAGAGATTCTGAGCCATGGCTCAGCAGAAAAGAGTAACGTAATTGATTTTAACAATGGCCACCAGGGCTAGCATTCGGGGAATTGTGGGCTCATGTGCTATATATTTGCCAACCTGTTCTAGCTAAATTCTTCATGGCACAGGTACTGAAATCAAAGCTCGGGAAGGATTTATACTGAAGAGGCAGATTTTGGTGCCAGATATAGCAATGTCTGAAACTTCTATGTTTATCTATAACCCTGGGTAAATTCCTTAAATTTCTGAGGTGTTTTTTTTTTTTTTTTTTGTGTGTGTGTGTGTGTGTGTGTGTGTGTGTGTGTGTGTACGTGTGTACTAATGCAGCTAACAATATCCTCCTCACATGCTGGTTATGATAATTAAATTATGCATATGAAATTATCTATCTGTTATAGTTTGTAATCCATGGTCTTTTAAAATAAATGCTTGTTTTTTCCCTTAATAGGATAAACTTGAAATGTAACATATGATGGTATCTTTTCTTTTCTTCATAAGATCAATGCATCTCAATTCACTTTCAGAAAATTGACTCTTAACGATTTCATTCCCATTTCTCTCTTTAACTGTACATAACACAGCATTCCACAACAGAAGACTTTCGTAAAAAAAAGACGGATTGTTTTCAAGGAGTTGTGTGACTGACATTGCAGATTAAATGTATAGAAAATTATATTGGCTCTTCCAGCAGTGAAGTTCTGGATAGACTTGCCTGGGAATGTGCTCTTCATTTGTTCTAAGGTGGTTATCCAGAGATTTTGCATGAAGGATTTCAAGTTTTTCAAGCTAGCTGTCCTGTGTCAAGGAGATTCTGCATCAACTCAGTTTTGGGGAGTGTGTTCAGAAATGTGAGGAGCTGGTATCTCTTCCACTCAACCCCTAAATAATAAATATCTGAAGCTTAAGTAGATGAGGAACAAAGAGGTGGCTCTGGTCCTTGATTTCTCTCTACTGTTGAAAAATCAAAGGCTACAAAACTAGCTGTATCTGTAGGGAGAAATTTGGCTTAGCTCATATAAGAATACTTCAGACAGGCCATTTGGTGGTATTGAACTTCATGTCATTTGGAACCAAGACTCCCTCTAGCTATGTTTTGCTTTACTTTTTCCTGAATGCTAGCTTCTTCTCGATTCTCTCGAAAGGTGTTGGTGGAGGGAGAGAGTAATGAGGGAGGCCAGAGGCTATTCTGAATGCATTTCTATGTTTTGCTAGCCTAAGAGAAAAGAATTTTCTTCTTCAAGCTTGAGTCATGTGAGTAACTTTATGGGGGGTCAGAGTAGAGGTTAAGTGGCCAGATTCTATGACTGCCAGCCCCTGCTAGGACCACTGGGGCGGAAGAGGCCTTTATTAGATACAGGGGTAGGAATGGGTGATGTTATTATGGACAAACAAAACAATAAACATTTACTTCAGTTAGAACATCTAAATTCTTATAAGAGGGAAGATAGTGAAGATTCTGTCCAGAGGGGTATAGCCTTTTTCCACAGTACTCTTATAGCAGAATCTAAGGAAAGCAAAAAAATTATACCCCTGAACAAAAAAAGGCAAAGACCAGGGCAGCCAGTTAACTCAGTTGGTTAAAGCGTAGTGCTCATAACACCAAGGTTGCTGGTTCAATCCCCGAGCATTCCACAACTAGATTGCAGCAACTACTTGACTTGGAGCTGATGGGTCCTGGGAAAACACACTGTTCCCCAATAAAAAAAGAATTAACAAAAACAATTTTTTTAAAAAAGGCAAAGACAGTAAAAGGAGAAAGAAAAATAATTTGATTAGAAGTTAAAATTTATAATGGACCACTGACTCCTAAAAGAAATTTCAAGGATTTTCTCTTTCTTCTTCTTAAAGAAGTCCCTTTAAGATTTTTTGTAATACTGGTTTGGTGGCGATGAATTCCTTTAGCTTTTCCTTGTCTGGGGAGCTTTTTAACTGTCCTTCGATGTTAAATTCTAGCTTTGCAGGGTAAAGTAAAGAAAGTAGGTCCTTTCTTTTTATCACATTAGATATTTCCTGCCAATCCCTTCTGGCCTGCAAAGTTTCTGCTGAGAAATCAACTGACAGTCTTATGGAAGCTCTCTTGTTGGTAACTAACTGCTTTTCTCATGCTGCTTTTAAGGTTCTCTCTTTGTCTTTAACCTTTGCCATTTTAATTATGATGTGTCTTGGTGTGGGCCTTTTTGGATTCATCTTGTTTGGGACTCTGTGCTTCCTGGGCTTGTAGGTCAATTTCCTTCACCAGGTTAGGGAAGTTTTCCATCATTATTTCTTCAAATAGGGTTTCAATCTCCTTGTGATAACCCTATGATGTGAACGTTTAATGTTGTCCCAGAGGCCCCTTAAACTATCCTCATTTAAAAAATTTTTTTCCTTTCTGTCATTTTGAATTGATGTTTTTTCCTACCTTATCTTTCAAATTGCTGATTTGATCCTCTGCTTCATCTAATCTGTTGATCCCGCTAATGTATTCTTTATTCAGCTATTGTATTCTTCATTTCTGACTGGTTCTTTTTTATGTTTTCTATTTCCATTTTTATGTTCTGTATCTCTTTGTTGAAGTTGACACTGAGTTCATTGAGCATCCTTATAACTATTGTTTTGAACTCCACATCTGATAGTTTTTCTCTATTGTGTTTAGTTCTTTTTCTGGAGGTTTGTTTTGTTCCTTTACTTGGGACATGTTTTTTTGTCTCCTCATTTTGGCTGCCTCTCTTTATTTGTTTCTCTGTATTAGGTAGAGCTGCTATATCTCCCATTGTTGGTAGAGTCGCCTTATGTAGTAGCTGTCCTGTGGGGCCCAGTGGCACAATCTCCCTGGTCACCTGAGCCAGGTGCTCCAGGTGTGCCTCTGTGTAGGTTGTGTGTGCCCTCCTGTAATAGTTGAATGTTGGTTGCTGTTGGCACATCAGTGGGAGGGATTGACTCTCAGGCTGATTTGTTGTGAGGACTGGCCATGAATACAGTGGAGGAACAGTAGTGCAGGGACTCACCCTTGGAGCAGGATTTGCTTTAGCAGGGCTCTAGTGCCTGCCCAGTCTGTCTTTTGGGTGTGTCATTTGTGAAGGTGGTTTTGCTGATACTCTGGTGTGGTCTGAAGCTGGCCACTGGGTGTGTTTTTTTCTGGGCCCTCTTAGGAGGGGCTCTGGTGCAGGCCAAGATTAGCTGCTGTCTGTGCCAGGCCTGAGATCACCTGGTATCAGCTACAAAGTGATCTTCAGATGGTTTCTGCTTGTGCTGGGCTTGTAGGCACCTGGAAAAGGTTAAGCTATGAATTGAGACTGGTTGCCACTAATGCCACACTTGGGGCTGCTTAGCAAGAGGTATGGAGCATGCTGAGGCCAGCTGCTAGTTGTTTGGGGTTTGTGAACCTTTGAGAGATTTTAGGAAAATTTTCAGGATGAGCCAAGACAGGCCATTTATATGCAAAGTCCAGTGGAAGTGACTTACGTGTTCCCAAAAGTGGGGTAGGGTAGGGGTCTCAGGGAATCACCAGGGCAGGATGAATGTTCTTAGCCGGGTAGTTGGAGACTCAGACTTGACACCTGCCTGCACCTGATAATGCAGTCTGGGTGAGGGGAGAGTTCAACAAAGGAACAATGGTTTCTGCCAGTACTTCTGTCTGGGAGAAAGCTGCTCCTCCAGCCCTCACCCTGAAACTATATAATTCAGTTTTTTCTGTATGTACCTGGTGCCTTTTGAACTGTTGCCCCAGTGCTGGAGCTCAAAGTGAGTGAGTCTGTCAGTGAGTAAGACCATGTGCAGGTCATTTAAGAGGAGCGCTTGGAACTCCATCAGCCCTCTGTATCACTCAGTCACCATCCCCACTGCTTTTCACAGCCAGAAGTTATGGGAACTTCTTTCCCTGGCACTGGAAACCTGGGCTAGGGAGCTTGGTGTGGGGCTGAGATTGCTCCCTCCTCAGGAGTGACCTCTGCAGCCCTGATAGCCCTCTCGGTTTTTAGCTGCTATGCATCATTATGGGACCAGTCGTTTCTGTGTCTCCACCCCTCCTACCAGTATCAATGTGACTTTTTCTGTATATCTTTAGTTGAAGGACTTCTGTTCAGGTAGACTTCAGGTGATTCTCAATGATGATTGTTCTATAGTTTAGTTGTAATTTTGATATGGCCGTGGAGTAGACAAGCATGGCATTTACCTACTCAGTACTCTTGACTAGAAGCCTGTTTTCAATTCTTTTGGTATATACATAGGAGTGGAATTGCTGTGCCATTGTATAATTCTATGTTTAACTTTTTGAGAAATTGACAAAACTGTTCCATAGTGCCTGTACCACTTTACATTCCTACCAACAAAGTACAAATGTTTTAGTTTCTCTATATCCTCACTAATGTTTATTTTTAATTTTTTTAAATTTTTATTCTATCTATCCTAGTGGGTCTGAAGTGGTATCTTACTATGGTTTTACTTCGCATTCCCTGAATGGCTAATGGTGTTGAGCATCTTTTCAAGTGCTTGTTGGCCATTTGTATATATATATTTTTTGGAGAAATGTCTATTCAAATTCATTGCCCAATTTCGAATTATGTTGTTTTTTTATTATTGAGTTTTATGAATTTTTTATATATTCTGGATACTGGTTCCTTATCAGAGATATGATTTGCAAATATAGTCTCCCATTCTGTAGGTTGTCCTTTCCTTTTCTTGAAAATGTGATCTTTATGTGTACAAGTTTTTAATTTTGATGAAGTCCAGTTTATCTGTTTTTTGTTGTTGTTGCTGTTGTTGCTTGTACTTTTGGTGTTGTATCTAAAAAAACATTGTCAAATCCAAGGTCATCAAGATTCACTCCCTCTACTTTCTTCTAAGAGTGTTATAGTTTTAGCTCTTATATTTAGGTTGTTAACCCATTTTGAGTTAATTTTTATATATGGTGAGGATAAGGTTCCAACTTCATTTTTTTGTGTGGATAGTCAGTTGTCCCAGTTTCATTTGTTGAAACGACAATTTTTTTTTCTCTATTAAATTTTCTTGGAACCTTTGTTGAAAATCAGTTGGCCATGAATGTATGCATTTATCTATGGACTCTTGATTCTATTTCAGATGTTCATATATTTTTGAAATTTTGAACATAACAAAACGTAATCCTGTGTGTAACCAAGATGATTCTGAACTCATCAGGATGAAATTTTGGGTAGTCAAGGTGTAAGAACTCCCTTCATCATCCATCACTGGATATTCAATGTGGAGATTCTTTCAAGGTTAGATTGCTCTATAGTAACATTTCATTTACTATAATATTGTGTCTTCAAACAAAATTCAGACAGAAACTTTCTATGGAAGTGTGTATATTCCAAGTTCAGATGACTATTTTTAGGTTCTCCCGACCCAGTCCATCTCATTATGGGTGACATTTTCCCATTTTGCTTTCCTGCTACCAAGTTTCTATTTATGGCTTGGAAATAGCTTTGACTTCTTTTCAGTGGGAACATAATACTTAAAATAGATCTTATTCTTTTTACTTTATCTTTAATGAGATCTCAATTAAGTATAAGTCAACATGTTTGAGAAGGATTTTAGGGGGTTTTGTATGGAAGGGAAGAAAACAGGTAAAGTAGCTCTGTGCTTGAGGCTTCCAAAAAGTGCAGCTGCAGCAAAAAATTGGAAAGATAATCAAGCTGTGGTTAACAAACTCTTTCGATTCTTTCAGAATAGGTTATATGCCTGATTAGGTTTGTGATTGAAGGTGCCACTGGAGAAAAGGGGCTCCATTTGATGTCAGGCATGCATTGCTTTTGTTATGCTACATGGTAGATATGTTTTGATGATGGCAAGAGATTCTGCTTCCCGGATTTGCCATGAAAACCCTATTTTTCAAAAATGTAGTCTTTGGCATGGCATCAAAGCATCTGCATTCTCCTTAAATGGAGCTGCTTCTTGGGAGTTCCTACTTAGTAACTCAAAATGGACAAGGTGTGAAACCATATTGTATTTATCTACATGACAACCACAATCCACTCTGTTACTGAAGGGAGCAATTGTGTTCCATTTTGAAAAGACAGTGTGGGAGGGAATGGAGTAAAATATCACCATCTCACATGCAATCCCTAATATATATCTCCTGAATTGCTGTGGGTGAGAGGAAGGCTGGGACAGAAGAAAAAAATTCCAGTTATCTGAGCCTGAACTGTTGACACTAAGAATACTTTCATGGCACCTTGGAACAAAATAAGAGCCTACATATTAATTCCTCTCAGTGAAAACTGTGACCATTGATTTGCTTGCTGAGGTGAAAATGGTAGAAGGGACTAGCAGGTATCAGTAGATCTGGACAAGCCATTGGAATGGGTTCTTTTCCAGAACATCTTGGTTATGACATTAAAAGTCAAGCCATTCATATAAATAGAGCTAGACAGCTGGCTCTGCAGGGATTGTAGCTCTGCAGCCACACACTTGATGCCCTCCACTTGCCCAAAAGCTATTCCTCCTATTTACGGCTTTGGTTACCTCTAAAATGAAAATATAGGCTGGCTACTGCTTTAAGTTATTACAACTAATGTATGCATTAGTGTGAATGAGCATTTGAATTTCGGGGTTCTGACATTTTGACAACTGGCTCTTATTTGTGGAACACTGTAAAGATGGAAGAGGGGCAGAGGCCAGCCTAGTGAAGCCTGGGATGAGGAGGAACTGCTCTCAAAATTTGTCTCCATTTACCTGGATAATTGACTGACTTCCACGTATTGCCAAAAGGCAGGATTCCATTTTGGCTTACCCACCACTGGGAGCGTGGAGGCAAGAGAGCTGAGCTTCAGGTTGAAAGACCCCTTAGGTACCAGCTGTGTGATTTTAGAAAAGTCATTTGATCTCACCAAGCTTCTGTTTCCACAGCTGTAAAACACAGCTAATACTTCTCCCTAGCCTTGATGTGAGGATTAAATTAGCCAACATGTATAAAGCACTATATAAATGTATTTCTATTATTATCCAAGGTATTTAAAACATCAGAGGTGAGGTGTAAAATCTTGCAATCCACCCATTAGCTCTGTCAGTAGAAAGAAGAAGAAGGGATTAAATCTGGCAGGTTCTAAGCTTCGGGTTTGATTTAAGTTCTTTCCTCCGGCTCCCCTATTTGCAAAGAGTTTTCTTCCATTGTTGAGAGTCACTGAAGCTTGGGCCAATTACTTGTGTTGACAAGTCATTAGAGAAAGTCATAAGCACCTGGCTCTGAAGGCTAGGGACCCAATGGCAGCTCCGAGGCCTGTCAGCTTGTGTGCAGTGTTGGAAAACCTGTCTCTCCCTACCCTGAACACAGACTGGCCTGGTCGAGGTAGAGCCCTGGCCACTATTAACTCTGCTTTTAAAAGTAAAGAAGGCTGAACCATTAATGACTTAAGCTTTTAAATGAGCTTATTGTTTTTCACAGAGGCATAGGCTTTCTTACATTGTCTATTCACTCTGAGCACGTGACCTTACTTGTAATGGCCAGTTGAGATTTACTTAATCTAAATATATATTCAAAGCTATTACTGATTTTTGTCCACCACATGGTAAATATAGAAAAATTTTAGAAAAAGGTTTTTCTAAAAAAATATATATTTATCTTTCTACATTATGCAAGGATGTCCTTTTAAGTTAAAACATTTTAATATCAATACAAAAGGACTAATTGAGAAATGAACTCATATTATAGAATTAAGTTGGAAGACAGAATTCTCTTAAGACAGAATATCTGTACATACACACATGTACATACACACACATACAACACATATACATGGATATACATATACACATATACATTTTTGTGTGTATGTGTTTATATGCATATATATACATATATAAAAACACAGGTTTATTCATATAGTGGTATGCTGGTAAATATTTAAAACTGGCGCTCTACCCCCTGACCCACCCCCTAAAATAAAGCCTGATTTGTAGTGTTTGGCAATTTCCATGATGTAAATATTTGCACTATGGCTGTTCTAACTTCAGTGAATATGGAGTTAGGACAAAATGTGAACAATTAGCTTATGTGAGGCAGTAGGGGCTGGCTTCAGCACACCACTGGATGGATATACACACACAGTATATCTACTGGATGGATACATATAACATACACACAGAAATTTATAAATCACACACACAGTGTGAGTTTGCTATTAAAACATTATAGTTCTGGTATTAATACCCAGCCTCAGCTTAGTAGGGAATTGCAGAGCACTTTATGTAAGCCTGAAAGAATTATGTTTGGCTCATCCTGTGTGGAGTTTCTGCATTTTCTTCCTCTGATTCTTCACTGATCTTCCTTCTTGGGGAAGACTTATAAAGAGTCTTATATAGACCACTCATGGAATAATTCAGCTGGGCAAAGCAACATTATTAAAGATTGTCCAAGGGTTTCTAGTTTGTAGGTGACTCACTAATAGCTAAAGGGGAACTGCTGCTGTGAATGGGGAACACTCTGCAGTGAAGCAAACAGGGAAATATTACTCATTAGAGAGAGAGAGAACCATACAGGCACAGTACACAACACACACACACACACACACACACACACACACACACACACCATCTCTACCTCGTTTTGGCGGAGCCTGGGCTTTGTCTCTGGGCAAGCCAGGAGGAGAGGTTGCTCTCCCTGTGACTTAAGGTTGCCGGGAAGCCTTCTTCCTTCATTATCCCTTCAAAAGAAACTTCCACCAGCCTGTAAGCCTGGAATTATGCATTTTATATTTTTTTCTTTGCCATTGTTTTTCACCATAAATAACGTTTTAAAGAGCTTAGTCTACCTGGGAAGAGGGTATTGCCGATAGGGAAAAAGAGCCCAGAAATGAAAGCTAGTCGAAAATTCAAAGATAAACTTGCTTTCTTCACCAATTGGCCTAAAACAGTTTTGCCAAGTGACAGCCTTATTTTCCTGGCCCCCTGAAACTCGTTTTCCCCTTTGCAGATCCACCCCTATCCCACCCCTGGTCTGTATTTTAGTTAGACCGAATTTGTAGACTCAGTTCCCAAACCCTGAATCATTTTGAGGACTTGAGTAACAAGTCATCATTAATTTATTAAATTCAACATTATACATGGATCCTGCCCTTAAAGGGCTCATAGTTTCTTGGGAGAGGCATTAAGAAAACAGAATAATTGCACTGCAACTATGTGCTTTGTTCTACTGGAGTGTTATTTCCAAGGGACTTGATGGAACCCAGAGAAAATATTGCTCAGCACTTATTAGTGCAGCGGTTCTCAACCTTCCTAATGCCGTGACCCCTTAATACAGTTCCTCGTGTTATGGTGACCCCCAACCATAAAATTATTTTCGTTGCTCCTCTATAACTGTAATTTTGCTACTGTTATGAATCGTAATGTAAATATCTTTTTGTTTTCCGATGGTCTTAGGCGACCCCTGTGAAAGGGTCATTCGACCCCCAAAGGGGTTGCGACCCACAGGTTGAGAACCGCTGTATTAGCGTGTGCCTTGGAATGAGGGGGCTTGGTTTAAAACACTGATTCTAATGTTTACTAGTGGTGAAACTTTGGGTAAATTGTTTAACTTCTCTGACATAAACTTTCCTAATAATTCCTATCACATAGGTGTTTACACTAAAATGTAACTTCCAGGAGGACAGGCACATTATTTGGCTCACTGCGATATCCCTACCAAGTAGAACAGTGCCTGACACATAGTAGGTGGTCAATACATATTTGTAAAAGATGCACTGCACTAAGCACTTTACCTGGCTCATAAGTACTTGATAAATATGTAGCTATTATTATTTTAATTACACCCTCAGAGGATATAAACAGTAATTATGCTTGGGGATGAGAGAAAAGTTTTTAGAATTGTCATCTTGAATCAGACATAAGAGTATCAGGAGGAGGTAGGGCAGCAGGCATTCCAGGGAGAGGAAATAGCATGGACTATGGGATTCATGAATAGTCTAACGAAAAAGAGTGAAATTCTATTGGGTTGTCGGAAAAGTCAGGACATATTTTTTTCTGTTTTTTGTTGCAAAAATGCATCATGACTTTTCCGACAACCCAAGACTGAATAGGTATGTAATGGCCTAAAACTGACCACAGTCACTCATCAACTCCACTGATGATATGTCACTTTCTGGGCTAACCACTGGGGGTTTATATTTTTATCCCCTAATAACAATGGTCATCAGTTACATAGGACTTACTACATACTAAGCACATTAACATATTTAATTCTTACACAATCCTTTGGAATAGGTACTATTATTGTGCATTTTAAGATGAGAAAAGTAAGGCAAAGTGGGACTAACTCACCCAACGCCCACAGCTCGGAAGTAGAAGAGTCTGGGTTCAAACCCAGACTTTTTGGTTCCAGAAGCTTGCTTTTAATGCTTGTGCTAGGTAGCTTCTTAGTCATAACCAGATTTTATGGTCAACACTGGTGCTGCTCACCAAAATCTTCAGGCTCACGGGGAGCAGGACAGTTATGTAACTTCTTCTTGGCAACGTGGTGTGATCAGAAATGGTGTCCTTCACTTCCATGCTTCTCACATTTCTTCCCCCAATCCATACAGAGGATGGTTTCGTAACAGAATAATGGAGACACTGTCAGTGTAAATTGCTGAGTTTCTGCATGGAGGACAGTTGCCTTGGAAAGAGGACTAGGTCTACAAGAGTGAGGAGAAAGAATGAAACTTGGAGTAGATTTTGGGATTGTTGCTGCAACATAATGCACCCTTTCCTGACTGATACAGCTCTCCATGCTCAGACCCTTATTCTGATTATGTGGGCCCTGTGCTTAAAATCTCGAGTTAACGCTTTTGTCTTAAAACCTGCCTCTGCCTATTCGTACGGTTCCTCTTGTTCCCCTTTCTTTGGGGGTAATGTGCCTAATATCCTTCTCTGTTCCTGGTAGATCACACGCTTCTTTGTTCTTGCCAATTGCACTTTCCCAGGACCTGAAGTTTTAGTTCAGCATGCCTATCTGTGCACTGACCTATCAGATATCTGCACAACCGCCTTGGGTGACATTATCCACCCAGTGCTGTGATATGCAAATAAAGCACTCTCCAATTTCCTAGCCCCTGAAAACTACAGTTGTGGAGTGTGTCTGGATATTGTGACTTTCTTTGGTAAGTCTTTCTGACTTGGCATAATCATGAATTCTCAGGCAAACCTGACCCTTAGCCCTTCACTGGGTCAGTGTGAGTGTCTGATTCTTGCTTTCCTTGTTACTGTCTCTTATGTTTAGCCATGGATCTCTGGGTACGTTCTCAGTTAAAGCCACTTTCCATGTGCCCAGAATACCTATGCCAGCAATTCAGAAACTTCATGCGTTTTGGTAGACCAAGCTGAGCTTCTAATCACCCACTTCTGCATCCCTATTCCTTAAATCTTTTTAGTGTTCTTCCTCTTCTGCTACTACTAAAAATGACAAAAATAAAGTTAAAATGAATATTTAATACCTGAAACCTGGGCAAGGAATCAAAAGAGAAAGTTGGTATGAGCAAGTTTAAAACTTTGCCTTCGTGACAAGTAACTGTGGTAGGCAGAATCCTGAGATGGCCTCCAGGAGTCAAGCCCCCTGAGAGACATGCCCTGATGATTCCTTCTTTGTGGATGTGAGCAGGATCTGTGGATATGGCGGAATATCACTCCCATGATTATATTTTATAGCAAAGAGGATTTTGTAGATGTAATTAAAGTTCTTAATCTGTTGACTTTCGGTGAAATCAAAAGGGAGATTTTCATGGATATATGACCGGATATAATTAGGTAAGTCTTTAAAAGAGATTAGGGTTCCTGCTGGCCTAGAAGTAAGCAAAAACACATGTTGTAAACCTCCCATGGAAGGAGCCGTGTGGCTAGGACCTGAGAGTGATTGTCAGCTGACAGCCAGAAAGAAAATGGTGCCTCAGTCCTCCTACCACAAACAACTGAAGTCTACCAAAAACTTGAATGAGCTTGGAAAGGGGTTGTCAGCTCCAGAAAAGACTATAGCTTTGGCCAATTCCTTTATTTCAGCTTGGCATAATCCTGAGCAGAGAACCCAGTTAGGCCATGCCTGGAAATCTGACCTATAGAAACTATGAGATACAAAATTTGTGTTGTTTTAAACCGTTAAACGTGTGGTAATTTGTTATGTAGCAATAGAAAACTAACAGAATTACCAATGGCTCAAATGGGGAAGGAGAGACAACTGATTGGATACAAGTATAAACATAAAAGAAAAATGAAATTTTGTAAACAAAAGGTCATTAATAATACCTTTAAATTGCTAAAAAGCTAAAGAAGTCAGACTTACTGGGTGAAAGAACAATAGCTCCACTAACCCTGCCCCAGAATAATTCATTGTAAAGTTACATCAACTTTTTTCATTTAAAATTATGTTATTATTATGTTACTATTATGTTATTACTGTTAGCAGCTTTATTGTGATACAAGTGATACACAATAAACCAGACATAGTTAAATAAATTTTGACATACACGTATGTATTCATGCAGTCATCACAACAATGAAGATTATGAATATAGCTATCACTCCAAAAGTTAAGTCTGACTCCTTTGTAATCCCTTGTAATCTTACTATCTACAATGGGGAAGAGCATGGCCAAATGACAACTTAAGTCAAGGAAATTAAATGATTTTTGGCTCTTTCTTATAACTGTTTCTTCATAATACACAGGTTAAAATCCGTCTTCTTTATAGAATGGCGATCTCAAATCTGGCTTATGTGGAATCAGTGGGGGAATTAGAAGATAATAAAAAGACAGGAAACAAAAAAGATTTCCCCTTCTATTTTCAAACAAATGACTGTTACTGCAACAATTATGAATTTTTGCGTCTAGGTATAAACCAGCATTTCCCAATTCTATTTAGACAGTAACACAAGCTATATAATGCATTAATCAGGAATACAAGCTGTTCTTTCTATCATTTTCCAAATCCAGCCATTAATCCATCCGTACTTCTTCCATCCCAGCATTATTCACACACATCCATTAGCCTTTCCTCCTCTTTTTCTCCTCCAGCTTATTTTTGGATCTACCTACCACATAGGAAATTAATAATGGAGAAGGACAGTGGGGACCTCTGTTTTCCTTTTTTCCTATTAGATCATTCTCTTAGGAAACACTGATTTCCAGAAAGCCAAGCATGTTTTAGTTAGGAATACAAAAGAAGCCCAAATTAATTTTTTTCAATGAGGTATATAAAATAGGCATTTTCCCCTTCATTTTTTAGAGTTCATGGAAATCAAAAGCTCAAAACCAAAATAGTGAAAAATTAAAAATAATTCTATTTTGTGATTTGTATTTCACCTATATGAAGGTTGAGGTGTTTAGAAATACTGTCAGGTAATTTTATTTTATGAATCTTAATGTTTGTTCCTTGATATACAGGTTTGAAGTTTTGCAATTAAATACCAGATAAACCTTTAAAAAGTCGGCTCATTCTATATAAATTCTTTCTCACTTTACATAAGCTAATATTTTCAAGACTACTACTAAGGTTTTCTGCTTTGTAGCATTTCACAATTCTTCAAAGCACTTGTGTTCTCTGTTCTGATACTTTCAGTATTCCCGTGAAGCAGACAGGGCAAGTGGTTTTATTCTCATTTAAAGATAGAGAAAAACTGAAGAACATAGATTCACTGCCAAGGGCTGGTCAGTGGTGTTGCTCAGATTAAAACCCAGATCTTCTGGGTCTTTCTCTTACCCAGGACTATGTGTGCTCATTTCTCAATAGGCATAATTTTAATAAACTGTACCAAAAAACGGGTAGGAGATGATGTGTATTGTATTCTCTTATAGTACATTCTGAATGAAGGAGTTCCTTATAAACCATTTCTCCATCTCAGACAAATTAAAGTAGCGTAGACACCAAAAATAACAGTTTTGCTGAAACTTTGTTCAGGAAAGAGTCCTGAAATAGTTAAGGGTCAAAATTAAATCTCTGACATTTAGTTCCCTCTTGTGTAGGGAAAGATAAAAGCATTGCAGTTGTGCAAGTTCCTGCAGGCAAAGCAAAGCTTGGACAAGGTCCTCCCCATCTGTGTTTATGATGACAAATACTGTTTAATCTTCCACCTTAAGTTCCAGTTGTCAGATCTTTTTGTTGTTGTTGTTAAAAAATAAGAAAAAAAATGACAACATGAAAATAGTCAGTAAGGCCCTTTTTGAGTCCTCATTGTCTACAGAATAATTCTGAACAAATCTCTGCTCTGGGCTCCACCTGTCAGCTCCTAAGTGAAGGAGGAAGACAGAAGAATGGCTCACATGTGATTTCCATGTGAATAGGGAAAACCATTTCCCAGATGCACTGCTGGGGTAACAAAAAGGAAACTGTTAAAAGACAGATTCACCAATGCAATGCGGGAGGTGGGGGTAGGGGTGGGGCAATATTTGTTTTCTTTGTTCAGACAGTGCCAAGAGTGGGAAAATAAAATATGTTTAAGGCCAAGAAAGACAAAACTATCATACTAAGATGGGTGACGTAACTCTACAGCAGCACTTGTTGAGGTCTCAGGCTCTCATGGGCTCTGCACACTTCATCACGTAATAGGAACGTCTTGACTGAAAAAAAAAGCGGGCGGAGGCGATAAAGCTACATACCAGTGGGTATGTAGGTAAGGCAGAGTCTGAAATCTTTTGAGCTACCCCTATAGCCTTCCAGGATGATATCAGGGGCAAGCTTCTGTCTTCCTTGGAACTGTAAGGGGATGAAGTGCCCTTTAGTTTGGGTAATTTGTGGGTTTAGTCTTATTAACTTACAGACACATCTTTTCCCTTTACCTTCTTCCTTCCAACTTCCTTTCTCATTTCCAGCTTTCACACATTTCCACATGGCTCCAGTTTTCCCAATTCACCCTTATTCCATGTCCTTTAATTCTCTGACACTAACTGCTTTAATGAGCCAAATGTCAGAAGTAAACCAAAAACTGCTAAGACATCTCCCCTCCCTCTTCCTTGCATATGCTGACGCTAAGTGGTGACTCATCACAGCCCAGTTCCAGGTGAGCTCTCACAGGTCCCCTGCTCTCCATTCCTTCCAGATCCCTCTCTAACATTCTTCCGATTGCTCTGCCTTCCTCTTTTCTGCTTCATTCTGTCCTATATGTTGCCATCAGATTAGCTTTTCTCTGATGCCTCTTAAATCACTCTTTTACTCAAAACTTTCCAACAACTCTTGACTACATCCAGATGAAAATCTGGACTTCTTAGTCCAGCCTTCGCATATGTAACAGGAGGCAAACTGCGGTGGGTTAGGAGGATGCCTGCACATTCTTACTGATTATGCCAACCGTAAGGTTTATCCATCTTCTGGCCCTGAGCCATTTCTGTGGCTAGGCACATGGCAATGAAGTTAGTCAAGGCAGCTGCAGCCTGACTCCCCTGAGACTGCTTGCTCCCTGGGAGAAGGGAACCCGTTTGCTTACTGCTTGCTATAATAGGTTCTGAGCCTTGAGCACTGGGTTCCTCTCTGGCACCACAATCCACTGCAAGTATCCATTGCATCATTCCTTTGGGACAGGGGGCATTTGGGACAGAGGAACCAGCACAACTATGCAGATGCTCCTGCTGTTTGCTATGCTGTGAGTAATGAACTGTCTTGCCCAGATCCATGGAATCTTCTTTTCTCCTTTTGGCAACCATGGAGCTTTAGCAAGATAAATTGTTTGCTTGGTTAGTCTGTGGGAGTGGGGTTTTTCTTTGCCAAAGTTTTTTCATAATCTGTAATTCTTTTTAGTGCTGACTATGTATTTCTATAATGAACCAGTTAATAAGTGAACCCTCAGCACCAGCCAAATCAATCTGGGCCCTTTTCACTTAGAAACCCAGTACTCACCCACTTCTGTTCACACCGTTTCCTTTACTTGAAGTTCCTTTTCCGAGTGTTACCCAAATCCTTCCCTTCTGTTCCTTCCTCTCCAATGCTACCTCATCCAAGCCTGATGTAATTAATTTCTTCCTTTGACCTTCCACAGGATATATGTACATCTCATACGACACTAAAGACTTTAAGTATAGTATTATGTTTAGCTATTTTTAATTTGCTTCCAAAACAATAGGCATTTGGTGAATATAATGTATGTCAGGAACTGAGCTATTTGCAGGAAATGTTGGACATGCAAAGATGAATAAGTTATGGACCCTGTCTGCATTCACTCTCAGGCTATAACAAAACCATCCTGTATATAGGGACATGTACTGCCACAAGGTGATGACTGCACTTCTTTGGTGGGACAGCAGGGGCTACAATGATTTCACCCTGAACGGAAGATCTGGAAA
>NW_017731445.1:3074626-3077160 GCF_001890085.2 Hipposideros armiger | reverse complement strand
AAGTTAAGTGTCAAAATACAATCAGGAAAGCACCATTAGAAACTGCCCCTGATAGCTGTCACTACCTCCACCCGCCCTGAGCACCACCCATGCACAATGGAGGGGATGTCTACACCCTACAAACAGCATTTGGGACTCATTGGGATTGATTGCATGGCACAAACCACCGGCCTAACACAGGAAACATGGAGGAATGTTTAGGAGACATTTATTTTCAATACAGATGCTGCGTTAGAAGAAAGCCTATCTGAGAAATCTCTATAGCATATTTTTTACTGGGCTGAATTCCTTAAAAATTTAGTGCTAGAGGATGACAACACCAGCACTAGTAGCATCCTTCCAGGCTAGTAGCATTACATCAGGCTTTTATGTGTAGGAATGATGGTTTTGGTCGTGAAGCTATGAAGAGTGAGGAGTGATGCAATGGGGTTCTGTCCTCCAGAAGCATATGGTCTATTGGGGAAACATGCCATAAATACTAACAAGAAAGACAGGGATTATAAAGCATGCACGAGAGTCAAGAAAAGGTGCACACACAGAGAGAAAAGAGAATAGTCTTCTCCCGTTATGGACAGGGTGGACAAAAACTTCAGAGTTGGGAATTTGGCATTTAGACCGGAAATGGCAAGGAAGTTTTAACAGTTTAAATTTTTTTAAATAAAAACAATGTATAGCTATGATTGTTGACACAAATACACACAATTCTTTGCTCTGAAGCTGTCTACTGTGTGGAGTTTATACTCTATAATGAAATATGCAGATTAAAGGCATTTTTATAAGGAAAAAAAAAGAAACGATTAAAGGTGGGAGTACGAATGTCTTGGATAAATAATGTTTGAAAAGCATACTTTGGGTAATTTTACCAAAGCAGAAGACTTTAAGACTGTGTGTGTGTGTGTCAGAAAGAAAGACAGAGACACAGATTGTCAGATATACAGAAGGCGAGAGAGAGAGAGAGACTGAGCTATCAAGCTCAAGTATTTCTGTATATTTAGTAAATTCCCATGGTGTCTAGAACAATTGCTATTCTTCTTCCTCTATCTTTCTGTGTTTTCTTCTTTCACTTAGAATTCCTCCCAAGTTTGCCATGAGAGTGGCTCTGAGGCGACAGGAAAGGCCAAGTGCTAAGTAGAAAGGAGAGCTGACTTACCTGCTGACTTCTGCAACACATGCGAAAGAGATCTGTTAGTCTCAACTTGCAGCTGGGGCTCTGACGGCATATCAGTCATCAGGGGGGGTGTCAACAATAAAGGAATTTTAAAAGCCTGTCTATCTCGCCATACCATCCAAATTCCTTAAGTGCCATGAGAAGCAAAATCCTGACAGGAATAATTGTTGGGTTTTTTCCCCCAACTTTAATCAATGTGGGAATGGAATGGCTTCGTTGACTCTATTGAAAGGAAGGAAGGAAAAGGAAAAGGAGGCAATGAAATCCTTGTCCTTCTCAAATGTTTGGAGAACTCATGGCTGCTAAGATGAGATTTGGTTCCGACATAAAAATTGTTTGAGGAAGGGGAAGGGGCACTTGGGAACGAGAAAGAGTATCGTTTCATAAAATGCCTTGTGTCTTAGTACCCCTAAGTGCTACTGAGTGACAGAGCACTTCCATTCTAGAGACAAAATAAATACTTCCTGTTAGGGAAAGATGATAAGATCTGTACTAGGAAAGGGTAAAAATGTAATGAGGCTGTTTTTTTTTCCTTCCTTGGGCTTCTCGTCTTCTAAAATCAGTTCTCATATGTGTTTATTTCTACCTGTATTTTGATATTTTCTTTCCCCAGATTTATTTTCCTTTATTGAGCACTACTAGATACAAGGAAATGTACTAGGGACCAGGGAGCATATACCTTTCCTATAAAGGTGCCCCTGCTTTAGGAAAATGCAGCCTCTTGCCACTGATGTCCACAGGGCTGTACCCAGAAGGTCCAATGGTCCTACGGTGATGTATAGCATTTTTATTTAAGATTTCCAGCTCAAATGCAAACTTATTTGTAGCCCTAAGCTAATTCCAGTGGTATTGTGCTCTTTACATAGTTTGTATATGTGGCATACTTCTACTCATCCTTAAATGTTCAGCTCACATGGCATCCCGTCTAGAAGTCTTCATTGACCTCTACATGTAGGCAGAATAAATGCATTGCTCCCTCTTCTCTGCTACATGTGTGTGTTTGGTTTTTCCTTTAACTGTGAGCTCCTTGAAGGCAAATAATTTTCTCTGTGGTTTCTATTTTCTTAGGGCCTGTAGAGATCCTGGCACTTAGAATTTACTATGTAGATATTTAATGAGTGATTCCAAAACGTCTCCTCCTTATCAAGATTTCTGACATCTGATTGAGCAATTGTAGTCAAACACACTTAAGAACTGATTTTAAAATGCTCTTGTTAATAATACATAAGTCAGACCAAGGATTTGTATGTAGAATACATTAAGGGCTCTTACAAGTCAATAATAAGCAGATAGACATGCCAATAAAAAGTAGGAAAAGATTTAAACAGACACATCATAAAAGAAGATTTGTAAATGACCAATAAGT
>NW_017731445.1:3050001-3067056 GCF_001890085.2 Hipposideros armiger | reverse complement strand
GGCCCTAGAAAGCCTTTTAAATTAGGATTGCTTGAGAAGAACTTTCTGAGGAAAAGACATTTGAGGTATGACCCAAAGTATAAAAAGGAGCCATCGAGCCAGAGAAGGAGGGTTTGAGAAAGGAGAACAGCAAGCATGAAGTCCCTAAGGCCGGAGGAAACTGGAGCTGTTCCACGAGCAGATGATGCTACTGTGGCTTTAGAAGTAAGGAGATGGTGGAGGGGAGAAAAAGGATGAAAGTTTTTCCCTCCAGGTTGCCAAACAAACATCTAGGTCTTCTGTATCTACTTGCCTGGGGAAATCTTGTAAAAACTTCTGGAAAAATAGGAGTTTCTTGGTCTTTTATGAAAGCTTCAGCTTACTATAGAGTATGATAATGCTGCCAAGCTGGATGGGTAAGAGAGAGGGAAACGTGCCTGTCCTTGGTTGTTAGATGCATAGATAGATAAATAGATGATAGATAGATAGACAGACAGGTAGATAGATGATGGATAGATAGACAGACAGATGATGGATAGAGATGATAGATAGATCGATAGATAGATAGATAGATACATAGATACATATGATAGATGATAGAGACAGAGAGAAAGAGAGAGAGACAGACAGACAGACAGACAGACAGAGAATAGACATATGATAGATAGGGTTCCCAG
Source organism: Hipposideros armiger (assembly GCF_001890085.2). Taxonomy (NCBI): domain Eukaryota; kingdom Metazoa; phylum Chordata; class Mammalia; order Chiroptera; family Hipposideridae; genus Hipposideros; species Hipposideros armiger. Next base: position 3,066,400 of record NW_017731445.1, on the reverse strand, counting down.
AGACTGAGAAGTAGACAAAGGTTAGAAGTTCCAGAGGTTGGGGGAACACTTGTTTCTTGAACTACCTTGGGGAGGTGGCATGACCTCCACTGGAAATAATTATATGGAGACCTGTAGAGGTCTAATGCAGACCATAGGGAAGTCTAGCTTCCTCAAAAGTTCTGAGTCATGGCATGGAGAACTCACCTGGACCACTAAACCTGAAGGAACCATTGGATCTGAGCTAATAGGCACTCAGAAGTTACTGGTATGAACCAGTGAACACTGGGTTTATTTAATCTTTTGGTGCTTAGAAAGGCCCCAGGCGCTTGGCCCAACCACCAAGGGTCAGGTAGAGGCAGGCGGGAAATAATGACTAAAACTGACACTGCGACAGGACAGGAGATGAGGGCAGAAATAAGGAATTTGCTAATTTTTCTCTGCATTCCCCACCCCTAGATCTATCTACTCTGCTCTTGTCTTCCCTGCTCTGTGCCTGGGGAGGGCCACTGCCATGGTATATACTGCTTTCTCTGGTCTTCTGATATGGGTGGATTCAGCCAGTGAGAGACATGAGCAGATACAGGAGTGTGAGAGGGGCGGAGTTCAGATACTTGTCTTAGCTTCCTTCTTCTTGGTCACTATGCTGGCAGTGGCTGTGTTTCTGGGGCCACAGCTCCTGGTTATCAGCCCCCCTTTTAGGGCTCTAACTCTCTCACTGATCTGGTAACATTTTTCTGCCCACTGACCAGTTAGGCTTATGAGAGGTCACAGCTACTTGTTGTTGTTCAACCCTGTGCCTCCCTCCCTCGTTAGTTTCCTTAACTCTGCTCACATGCTCTAAATCGTTCTTTACACCCCTTCTGGGTCAATCCCTTGAAGTGAGCCATCTAGTTACTGCTGGCATACTGATGGACTCAAGTTGATTAAAAGGAAAACAAGTAATATTTCTTACAAACTCAAGTTTGTTGACTAGATTCATGCTTTCTCCCTTAGAATGAAAGTTACTCTTCCTCATTTTACAGATGAAGAAGTTTAGTAAGTTACCCAGGTCACACAGAAGCTAGTGAGTGGCAGAGCCAGGCCTTGAACACAGCAGTTCTGACTCCTCTTTTCTATATACCAAACACATCAGAGCTAAACAAAATATTCATACTCCCTACAAATAGGGGACTAGCTAACCAGCAAGGTATTTCCACTTTATCATTCCAAGACTCTCTGCCCTCAAGCTCTCTAAGCCTGGAAAGAAGGAGGCAAGATTGGCTTCCAAAGAGAACACATATTTGTTCCCAGGAAAAGCTTCCACTCCTTGTAGGCTTCCAAATACGACAATGTCAGTAGCTCTGTGATTCTCAGCAGGATGGACATCGATATGCATGGACACCAGGTCTCGTGGTTGCTACCAAGAGAAATGGACTCTTGTCCTATGGACAAAGTTCAATGTGGCTTCTCCAGTTAAAGTTCCTTTTTCAGTACTCCTCATTTAAGTGTCAAAGATAAGCCTGCTGTTTCTTTTACTAGTTGACTTATGAAAGAAAAGGCATGTGCAAAGGCAAATATTTTTGCTTTTTCTTGCAGACAAAGTAGTCCCGGTTATACTAACCTAGACACCCATCGGCCTGGGCATTATGTGCACAGAGTGTTTTTAAAGATGACGTAACTTAGTTTTGCATTTTGTCTGGAAATGGTGCTATTCATTTAATCCCTACTGCTTTACACCTGGCCCTATCACTCATGTTTTTGAAGGCCATGCCCTTTGTAGTCATTTAAGTTTGTAGACTTTAGTCAAAACCCACACCAGAGAGAATGTTCCCTCCATTAGCAAATGATCATCTTTGTTTTGCTGAAAATTATTAGCTCTTTTTCCTTGCTATTCTTGATGCTTGTCTGCAAAAGGTCTGGGGTTACTTTTTATTTTTATTTCAAGTTTTTATTCAAGTGTATCATACAGGCAGAAAAGTGAAAACTGATTAAATGTACAGCCCAATTTCCCCAGTGTGAGCCCATCCATTTAAGCACCATCACAAAAAGGAGAACATTATCTGCACCGTAGAGGCCCCCTTTGTAACCTCCTCAATCATTAAATCCTTCCCCAAAGGTAACCACTCTTCTGGTCTCTATCACCATTGATAGATTTGCCTGTTTTAGACATTGTATAAACAAAATTGTAGAGCATAACTTTTGTTTCTGGTTTCTTTTGCTAAGTGTCATATTTGTGAATTTTATTCATGTATTTTCAGTGTAGCAAATTCATTCTGGTTACCATATAGTATCCCATTGCATGATTTTTATCAAAATGTATCTGTTTCACTGTTGATGGAAATTTAGGATGTTTCTTTTTGCTCCTACAAATAATACCACAATGAAGATTTTGAGAAGTTTTGGAGCACATGAATACACATTTCTGTTCAGTATCTACCCAGAAGTGGAATGGCTGGGTCAAATGGTGCACATATGTTCAGCTTTAGTAGATACTGCTAGTGTTCTAAAGAATTTATTTAACCCCCCTTGTATGTATGAGTATAAGAGTTACGGTCTCTCAATGTCTTTGCCCACACTTGGTTTTATTATTTGCAGTTTTAGCCATTCATATGTGCATTTGATTTGTATTTTTCTGATGATTAAGGAAGCTTAACATTTTTTCCTAAGTGTTTGGGCCATTTGGGTATCCTCTTTGGTGATGGGCCTGTTCAATATTTTCCCTTTTTTTTTCAAATATGTTGTTTACATTTTTTCTTATTGATTTATATACATTCTTTATTTACTCTTAATGAGGTTTTTTATTAATTACAGATATAGTAAACATTTTTCTAATTGGGGACTCACCTTTTCACTCTCTAATGATATCTTGTGTGAACACTTTCAATTGTTTTAATTATCTCTACTGTCATATGTATTTTTACCCTTTTAGACCTTATAGCATTTTTCCTGTTTTGAACATATCAGATAGAATACACCTAATTCTATATGTAAAACCCCTCAAAAATAAACACAAACAGGAAAAAATCATTCCGTGGTAGACCTAGAAAAAAGACATGGTCAGGACTAAAATGATCATGTAACCCTGGTAATACCAGCCGTTAGTGAACACAGAGTTGATGCACTTCTGTTCCAACACTACTGGAAAAATAAGACTGAGTATTTGGTGATATTTAGTGGCTTTTGCTAATTTTGTTTCAATGTGGTAGTTGAGTTTTGTTTTAAGTAGAGTCCCTACCTTTAGAAATGTATACTAAAATATTTATAGATGAAATTGTATGATGTCGGGGATTGCTTCAAAATAATCCAGAGCACAAAAATATGGGTCACAGTTGATAACTGTTGAATTTGATCATGGGGACAGGCATGTTTTTTATACTATTCTCTATACTTTTCTAAATGAAAAGTTAAAAAGAGAAAGAGGGAAAGAATGGGAAGAGAGGAATTACAGGTATTGCGTCTAGACAACTCTTGTAAAAAGTTTTGCTATTAAAGGAAGTATAAGGTATTATCTAGAGAGAGCTGTGAAATCAAGAAAGAGATTTGGGGTGTTTGTTTTTAATATGTCCCATATTAAAGCATGTTTGTAAAGTATTTGGAAATAATCCAGAAGGGAAGAAAATTCGATATGCTAGAGAGAGAAAAGAGAATTGCATGATGTTTTTGTGATAGCAAAAGTTGGAAAAATGTTCTCAAAAAAGAAATAGCATGGGCAAGGGCATTAGGACAGCAATGAGCTTGAAGTGTTTGAATCCAACAGAAGACCAGAGGGCCTGGAGGGACGTGAGTGAGAGGAGGTTGAGTAGCTTTCTACCTACCAGACACTGTAGGGCCTGCCAGGTCATTGTAAAAAATGTGGGTTTTAGTCTACCAATCATAGGAAGCCATTGGAGGATTTTAAATAGGGGAGAAGTATTGAAGGTAAGTTTTAAAATTTGGCATGCAATATGAAAATAGACTTATGTATATACAGATGTGTGTGTATGTTGAGGCATGAGGTCAGTGTGGAGGCAGGAAAAGCAGTTCAGTGACAATTTCAGTAGTAGAAATGAAAGGCAACTGTGGCTTAGACTGAGACTGTAGAAGTGGAGTGTTATGGGTTAAATTGTGGCCCCTCAAGAAAGCTATGTGGAGGTCCTGACCCTTAGTAACACGGAATGTGTCTTTGTCTGGAAACAGGATCATTGCAGATACGATGAACTAAAATGAGGTCATACTGGGGTAGGGTGGGCCCCTAATCCTATATGATTGGTGTCCTTATAAAAAAGACAGCCACGTGAAGACAGAAACACAGGGAGAAGGCCACGTACAAAGAGAGGATTGGAGTGATGCATCTATAAGCTGAGGAACACCAAAGATTTCAGGCAACCCACCATTAACCAGGAAGAGGCAAGGAAGGATGCCTGTACAGCTTTCAGAAAGAGCACAGATTTGCTGACAAATTTACTGACAAATTTGGACTTCTAGCCTCCAGAACTGTGAGACAATCTGTATTTGTTCTTGTAAGCCTCTCAGTTTATGGTGCCTTGTTATAGTAACCTTAGGAAATTAATATGGAGATGATGAAAACTGGCCATACATTGAGAAGAAAAATATATAATATATAGACAATATATTATTAATATATAAACAATATATTATTGATTATTAGTTATTAATTGTATTACTATTATAATATACTACTAATATATTACTACATATATTGGTCAATGTGTTTGTTGAGAAAATTATAAATATTTATTGAAGAAAATGGAAAAAGCTGAATAAATGTTCATATTTAGAAAGACTCTATGTCATAAAGGTATCAATGCTTCCCCCAATTAAATCTATACAATTCCAGAAAAATCATAACAGGATTTTTCATGAACTTAACAAAATAATTCTAGAATTTATATGAAGACATAAAGTTTCAAGAATGATCATGACAATTTCACTGAGGAAGAACAAAAGTGGGATTTGCTCACATAATAATAGCACATATCAAGAACCTTTATAATCTGTAGTAATTAGATAGATGTGGCATTGTTACAGTGTCAGAAAAATATAGACAAACAGATAATGAGCCGATAAATGAACCCAAAAAATTATGAAAATATTATGTGGTATATGAACATATACCACATTAATACTGGTATATTATAGTAACACAATGAGTTGTAATATTGGGTTGTCGGAAAAGTCATGATGTATTTTTTCTGTTTTTTGTTGCAAAAATGCATCATGACTTTTACGACAACCCAATACAAATCAGTAAGAGAAAGATTATGTGATAGATGATGCTAGGAAAATATGAAAAATATCTATATGTGTGATTCTTACCTGATAAATAACAAAAAAAAAATAATTCCTAAAGATGAAAAGCAACATTAAGACATTTAAGATAAAACAGAACATATTTGTTCATAGTGACAGAGAAGAAATTTCAATCAAAATACTGAAAACAAAGTATAAAATAACAAGTTTAATGAATATGATGACTACATTAACATGAAAATTTTACATTAAAAAACTCCTAATGTATCAGATCATACAGAAAGAAGATTAGGCCATACAATTATGAGTCAAAATGTAGTATCCAGGTTATTTAATAAAGCCTCACAAATCAGTAAGAAAATGAAAAACAATGCAATAGGAAAAATAGGGAAATGAATATGCACAGGAAATTCATAGATGAGGAAACCCAAGTGTTTCCGGAACCCCAATGTTTTTCCTTGGACCTGTCTGCCTGTGTGCACTGGCTCAAAGAAACGCATGAGCAGGAGTTTGCAGTATTGAAAGAAAAAGTAGTTTACTATTGAATGGGCAGATATGGAGACAAGGAGCTTGTACTCTAAACAAACCGACTCCCCGATGTTGTGTAGCTTACAGATTCTATAGGGCAAAATCACAAGACACTGTGCATTACAGGTTAAGGGTTATGCTGGGAGCTGATTGGTCAGAGGTGAGGTAAGGGTAATAAATCATTTCTTCAGGTCTTGAGGACAGTTCCGAGATCTTTTCTTTCATCCCTCTGTCTGGTCTCATGGGAAAGTAGGCAGGAGGTCATTGTACCTTAGGGCTCAGGAACTGAAACATAACTTAGGTCAAGATGTTGCCTTCAGCCTGCCAGAGGTCTCAACCATTAGTCAGGTCCAGGATACTGTCTTCTGCTGCCTGGGTGGTTGCATATTATCCAGAGGAAAGGCTAGGTCTCTGAGGGGTATAGATAAAGAGAGGGGTATGATTTTTAGAGTTAGGATTTAAAGCTAAATTTAATCAAAGTCATAAAGGCCCTCCATTTTACAAGTGGCCAATAGACACATTTAAAATATATTTATTACTAGTAGTTAGGAAAAGTCAAATTACAATATCAGAACATCATTTTACTTAAATAAAAATATTTTAAAATTCCAAATGTTGGCAAAGAAAGAGAAAAACAGGAATTCTAAAGTACACCTGCTGTAACGTTGGAGTGAAAATGGGCACAGTCAGTGAAGAAGATGAATTGGTAATATCTAGTAAAGTTCAAAATGCACTTTCACTAATGACCCTGAGATTCTACTGATGGTATACGCTATCCATAACCCTTGCACACATGGCCAAGGATATGTATCTGAATGTTTATTATTTGTAATAGCAAGCAATTTTAATGAATCTAAGCCCTCACTAATGGAAGACTAGCTATACTGGTGTTTAGATGAGCAGTATTGTATAACAATTAATATGTACAAGAATTGATTTTTGTATTTCAACAAAGATAGAGCTCTAATAATTACATTGAATAAATAATTTTGGAATATAAGCCAGTGAATATGAGGTCATTTATGCAAAAATTTAAAATGCAGCAAAAAATTCAATTTGTTGGCTTTACTATTATACATAGGGACAAGGAGAAAACTCTGAAATGTCTTAAATTAAATTACAGCAGGCCAGAGGGTAGAAGGGAGAGACAAGAAGAGGTTAATCGGTTAACAACTGTAGGGCAAAACCAAGTAAAAGTCTGCTTACATTCTGGAGTGTATGTTGGAACTCTGAATAAATTTCCAGGCTATCTAAAAGAGAATAACCAGACGCCACCGCACCTCAGGAGTCTCTGCTTTTTATTTACACGTGAACTTCCCAATTCTTTCCCATAACCAATCCAAAAAAGCACACACTTCTTTCTTAAGTTCTCTGCATCTACCCCAGAACTGCCTCTGCTTCATCTGATGCCACTCACATTATCTGTAGCCAGTGTAAATTCTTTCAGAACAACTTACATCTTTCTTCCCTCTACTCAGTGTATAAAAAAGTCCATCAGCTCCAGGATGGGGGTCATGGGACCTTCTTCAACTAACCAAGCTGCTGGTGGTTTCGACTTCATGTGCCAGGACCTTGTCTTTCTCATGTTAGCAATGGCCCAATAGACCCTTTCTTTTAAAAAAACCTTCAGTATTATTCAACTCCAGTTTCATGTGTATAGCACAGTGGTCAGGCATCTAACAGTCTATGAAATGATCTCCCTAGTGAGTCCAGTGCCTATCTGGCACCCTACATAATCATTACAACATTATTGATTATAATATTGAATGTCAACTAAATTATATTTATATATAATTCACAGGATGTAGAGTTCAGCATAGGGAATATATCAATGGCATTGTAACAGCTATATACGATGTCAGAGAGGTAGTAGATGGGTGCGGTTATGACTTTGTGAGGGGTGTAAATGTCTAACTATTACATTGCTTTGTACACCTGAAACTAATAAAAAATAAATAAATAAGCTTTCAGCAGAGCAGAGGAAGTTTTTTTGTTTTTTGTTTTTTTTTAACAATAGAAACAAGGACTGGCAGTTGACACATTCACTTCAGGGTGGTGGTTTCTTCCAGCAGCTAAGGAGGAGAATGAGACGTTATCTATGGTGTTATACTGAAACCAATATTAACATTTAATTGGCACAGGAGTGTTTTATACTCTGTATTCCTCTGTATGTTTAACTTAAACAGGAAAGTCACAGAAGTATAAAAACAAAGGTCAATATGCATATAAAAGGTATTTAACCTTAGTGCACAAAGAAATGCTACATCATACAAGATACTTTAAAAATGTTTAGACTGCAGGGGAATATGGTGATATGCATCTACATTTAATTTGTGAATTTTTTTTGAGCCAATAATTCTACCTTTAGGAATCCATTCTTATAAAATAATAGGACAAGTAGGCAAAGCCACACATATGGTGATATTCCTTACAAAATATTTTTATTATAGCAAATGTTAGAAATAATTTAAATGTCTCTCCAAATAGATGATTCAGTAAATAACTTATAATATATTTACTCAATAGAAAACCATGCTGTCATTAAAAGTCCAGATGTTTTATTGTCATAAATGGATATTTGTGACATATTGTAAAGTGAAAGCGAAATGACAGAAAGAAATGAAATGTATCATCTATTTCTATTTTTTCAATGTACATATTGGGATTATGTGCATAAAAGTCTAGCTTTACTTTAAAGTGCATAATAGTGTCATGAATGATTGGTAATTTACTTATAATTATCTTTAGCCTCAATATCTTTTGTAATGAGTGTACATAATTTTTAAAATAAAAATTAGTGATACTGTCACTTGAAAACAGGAAGACATTAAGAACTGAAGACAAGAATTATTTGAAGTCAAAATATAAAAATTTGATGTTTCTGAAGACAGTGAGTCACATCATTGGTTCCTAGACAATGATTTACTATCACTTATTGATTGTATCTGCAACTGTCTCTAGGGAGGAGGGAAGTCTAATGAGATAACATCATACTGGAGATCTTTACATACAATAGGGCAGAGTAAATCATTTTTTCCCATAGGAGGAATATTGGCCACAAAGAAGCAAAAATTGGTTCTAGGTGGGCAAAAAAATCTTAGATATTACAGTGGTTCGTGACCCTCCAAAGCTCAGTCATACACAACAAAGTATGATTCATTAGTATTTAATTTCCCTCATTAAGAAAACATTAAGTATAATTTAAATGTAAATTATTTTAATTAATTACATTACACTATTTATAGCAATAAAATTTTAATTAAATCAATTTTTCTCCTAAGGGAGCAATAATGATAAAACGATTAAAAATATGTAGATGAATTAATTGAGAAGTGTTTATCCCCTCCAAGGGGGTGATGGAGAATTTAATATTCTTTTACCTTCCCAGACAGCCATTCTATTATTTTTCAGTTGCTCTGGATATAAGAAAAGGGGAAGGTTTTCAGGATTACAATATTATTTGGAGACACTCATCCTAGTCACTGTTACTGATAGAATTCAGCCTAGTTCATGTATATAGTAGACACATTGTAAGATTGCAGAGAATCAATTAGGACTTACGTTTGCCCCACTGGATCTCCTATCCCACCCATCCTAACCTTCTAAGTTTTCCCACACCATTCTTACAGCCTCACCATATGTAGAACTGTTTACCGGCTTCCCTTCCTACCATACACATTATGCACAAACACACCCACTCAGACACAAAGATGGGGAGAGAGAATGGAGGCCGAAAATAACAGCAATGACAGGGCTTCTTTGTGAATGGGCTCAGGGAAAAGATGTATTGTACATGCCAAGGGATTTCACTGAGCTCTTGATGGATGGGAAGGACAATGGAGGGAGGGACTTGCAAAGGATTTATGGGGGCCCGGATTAAGGGAGCATGTGAGAATGCCATTGCTAAGCCAGCTTGAGGTAAAAGAAACATGTGGAACACTTCAATGAGACATTAACTAATGCTTCTGCACAGGTGCAGCTGAATGAAGCTAACACCTTAGATCAGGTCCTCTTCATGTTGCCCAGGATGTCTGTGGGTAAACAGAGGTGGTGCAGGCAGGGAGACCAGGCAGGGGAGGAAAACCATTTTTATATTCCTTGCTCCCTAGGCTTAGAAATGTAGCTTGACTCCACGCCCAGAATTTGCCTGCCTGTTTCTACCCACATTGTTAGCTATAAAAAAATTCCCAGTAAGGCCCTGGAATCCAAGACGTATGCCTTCCTGCCACTTCTCTCTGTTGCCTTTGGGTTGCTGCAGCTCTGTAATACATTGGGGTCTGAGTTGAGTTATAAATACGGGGTGGAGAAGAGCTCAGTGTGTCCCTGAGACTATTTCTTCCAAGGGGGAATCCACGTGATATAAAATGATACAGCATGGTGGCGGTGTGTGAGAGAGAAAACATTTATGAAGATCCTGTTGTGTGCCTGGTACTTTTGTATGCATTATTGCTGAGATTCTCAAAGCCTCCCTCCAAAGTAAGTTTATCTTCCTGGCTTTACAGGTGAGAAAGCTAAGTAGAAAAGAGACCAAGAGAATTTTTGCTCACGGTTTCAATGATAATTGTCCAAACTAGATTAAAGTTCAACCTTTCTGGGCCAAATTCTGGAACTTATTTCTACTCCACAGAGTTTTTTATAAACTGAGTTTATAAAAAAAACTATTATTTTTGTTTCAATAAAATAGAGAACTAAGTAGAATAGGAAACACCAGGGTGTACCCTGGGTATTTAGCGAGTTTTATCCTGAAATTATAATGCATGTGTACTGTGTAATACAGGAAAATAGATTTCTTACTGAGGGACATAGACAAAAGAGTTCAAAAGTTACTACAGTGCACCCTGCTGTATACCACCTATGTTTGTATCATCCCCACTCCCAACTATATGCCGCAGGGCCTCTAAAATGGTCATCAGATAATCATGGTCCTCCCTACTTATTTAAGCAGTATCAAGACAGACCTAGAGGAACCCAGCAAGTTAGTTCAATTAAATATATACTGTAAGATGGAAGAGACTTGTGGCCTCCTTTTGGATTTTTCCCAGAAGCTTGTATGAAGTTGAGATCCTATTAGTTTTCTGTTATTTTCACCGTTGCTAGTGATGCATAGAGTAGGGAAAGCAAGTAAGCAAAGGAAAGTGAGCAGCCTGGAAAATGCTCCTGGAGCCATTGCCTATTTTTAAGCTGCATGAATTTTCCATTTTTGAAAATTATTTACAAGATCGAACTATATTGTACCTTCAGGGAAGATGTGCAAGAGAGACATGGGTAAAGGAAAAATACAGTAGTACAACAGATACAAAAAGTGATTCTAGGACCTTGTCCTTCTTATCGCTTGTGGTCAAGTATCCTGATTATTTTTCATTACAAAGCAGACCGCTGAGCATTTAGAATACTAAAGCTCCAGGGAAATCCAGTCAATTGGGCAACCACAGCGCTTAGAAGTAATGACTTCATTCACTCACACACCATTTGTGAATCGAGCATCGCTATTTTGTACTATTGAGAGATGTATAGCTCTCCTTTCTTCATGGGGTTAGAAAACATCACAGAGCACTTACTATCTATGCAAGGACAGTGCTAGAGGCTGTGAGGTACACAGAGCCTTCACAGAATAAGGTGGAAGAGAAATCAATTAAGCAATTTAGCAAACATAAAGGAAGTGCTATATAGGAGAGGGTTTTTTTTTTAATCTGCTAAAATAAATACCATGCGGGTAGATCAACCTAAGGAAAGTAATAATTTTCAAAGGTTTATTTAATTCATCTAAATAACATTTATTGAATAGTTAGGATTATTAAAAAGTTGCAAAATACTGTAGAGTCCCCATGTACTCTTTGCCCAGCATCCTCTAATGTTATCTTATTTGTCAAAAGTAAGAAATTCGCATTGGTATTGGCTATTAACCAAATTGCATACTTTATTTTAGTTTCACCCATTTTTCCATTATTTTTCTTGTTCTGTTTCAGGATCCCAAGATACTGTATTACATTTAGGATGTGCTTGATTTTGGTATTATTCCTGAAAATTATGATTTTCTGTCTAAGTTTTACTGTTTTGTAGCGAGCAGAGGGAGTAATACAATAGGTGCCACCTCCTAGGATCACTGAAATCTTGATCAAAATGGAACTCAGTTGATATTGTACCAGTCAACCAGAGGAGCTGATTTTGAACCTGGATGATGATATACAACCATAAATACTTCACTTTTTACCTTCACCTTGGTCGTGAGAAATGTTTTTAGACTTTTCTGTAATTGTTTCTAGAGAATTACTATATATATATATATATATATATATACACACACACACACACACACATAATAGAAATGGGCCCTATAGCCAACCTAGCCCAGTCCTCTCATTTACAACTATAAGAACTGAAACCCAAAGGAATTTAAGTGACTTACCCAAGGTCACTTGATAAGTAATCAGCCCATTTAGAATCTGCTTTTGGCTCCTTTTCTCCTTTTGGAGAGGTTCACAAATTGTTTCTTAAGTCCTATAAAAAGTAAAATACAATTCTTTCGAGAGATCAGAAAAATGAAGAGAAGAGTTAGGGAAAGAGTTAAAACATTAAGGTGACCTCTTTCTCTCCCCAAACTTAATACTATTTTTATCAAACATGCTCTGCATTGTGAAGCCGCTTTGCCGTCTCCGCATGTGTGGCCTTTGGAGAATAATTATCCTCTTGGGTGGATGACTACCTGTTCTCAACTTTCTACCCCATTTCAAAGAAGTAGGACTTCTCGAGTCTCTGGAAAGCCTCAACAACTATTTCATATCTCACTTGGTTTAGGGGCTGGTTGAGCTTTCTGTTCCTCCTTTTCTATGCTCTTTCTTCTAAAGTTTTGCTTTATCTGTGTTGAGTTTTAGTTAGTATTTCCTTACATTACTAAGAAAACTGAGCTGCGGCCAGGTACTTGGGAAAGAATGTCTATGGAAATCATAAAATGCTTCCTCTTAATCCACTATGATTAATTTTTCCATAAGAATTTTGAGTCTATTATGCTTGTTTTTATAGCAGTTTCTGAAAAAGGATATCTGTCAGGCATACCATATATTTATTGTAGATGCCGTTGTTAACGAACTCAAGTGAACATATCACTTTTCAGTGTTAAAGTGGTAGGTATCAAATGAATACCCAGAAACAAAACTTGTCAGTTGTGTCTGGAAAGCCATTGTTCAACACATACTAAATAAAATGAAGTGCGTCCCTTTCAAAGAGATGAGAGCTCCGTTTTTTTAAACTCATCACCTAGCCTTTCCTCATACAGAAACAAAATAAATAAGACTATTCTTTGTTGTAGTATGTGGAGCTTTTTAATGAACAATGGCTTGATGTCCAACGAGAAATGTAAGGAATCAGAATCCATTTTGGAGTGAGCTATGTAGTTAATTATGTCTAGATGCGTTGGTGTGAAAGAGTATTTACTTTGGAGACAGACACCACTGGATTTAAACACAAGCTCTTCATTTTATTGTCTGCATGACTTTGGATAAGTTATTTATTCCTTTTGGAGATTCATTTTCCTTATCTGTAAATACTTCTCATGATCAAGGTGAAGGTGAAAACTCAAAATAATTGAGTTTTTACCTTCTTAGCATTTTGTTGTACTTAACATGTCAGAATGTTTTTAAAATCATATTTCCCAAAATTATCAAATGGATAAAAGTCTTAAATTGCATGTTTAATTCTAGACACAACTCTCAACTCTACTTAATCTAATGAATTCTTCTATGTCATGTATGTCTAACATGGCTGTAAATATCTTGAGGTCCTGAGCCATAGTATATGCTTCTTGTATTTTGGTTTTCCCTATAGTGTCTACTATTGTACACTCTACACAATGGTATTAACGTGATGAAGAAATAAACTGAATCAAATTGGTGGAACAGTCTTACAATGACCAAAAGGAACTTTAAATGAAGAAATCCCCTATGGGATATAGAGGATGGAGTTATATAGAGGCTGAATAATAGCCCCCACAAAGATGTCCATATTCAAATACTCAGAACATGTGACTAGGTTACTTTCAATGGTAAAAAGAAATTTTGCAAATCTGCTTCAGTTATATGATCTTGAATGGTCTCGGTGGGTCCAATCCAATCACAGGAGCCCATGTAGGACTTCTAACCCACAGAACTGTAATATAATAAGTGTGTATTGTTTTAAGCCACAAAGTATGTGGTAATTTGTTATAGCAACAATGGAAAAATAATACTCTTACCCTAGAAAGCTCTTACGTTTAAGGAAAGGAGAAAAAAGAAGATAGGAGACAAAAGGAACCAGAAATGCTCATGAATATGTTTTGTTTTTTGATTTCAGGTTTTGGAAATTCTGCGAAGAATTCAGTGTCCTAAAGTGAGAAGAATGATGAATCAGAGATCTACTAATAGCAGATGCCAAGAGGAGGTCAGTATTCTAGTCATGAGCTCAAACTAATGGCCCATACGGGATGAGCCCATATGAACTTCGGTATGAACTTGATCTGACAGCCCTTGTTGAGCAGAGGCATAGGGAAAGAACTAGGGTAGATCAAGAGCCTAGGACAGGTTCCTTGGCTCAATTCTGGTATCACTATTCACTTGTCCTGTGAACTTGGGCTAATCCCAGACTGCTCTAAACTTCAGTTTGCTCACCTGTCAACTGATGATATGAAAGGTATTGATACAAATAACATCATAAAACTAATACATATGAATCCTCAGCACAATTCTGTGCACACAGTAAGCATTAAATAACCACTAGCCATATTTAGTTATTATTTTTATTGGGAAAGAATTGAGATTCCTGAATTCCAACAAATTAAAACAGGGCAGCCACAGGGATTAATTTATTTGATCAATCAAGAGATTCCACTACTTATCAGATATCATATCAGATACTGGAGACAGAGCAATGAATAAAACGGAGCCCTGCCTTCACTGAGCTTGCATTCTCCCAAACGATAGTAATTTTTTAAATGATGGGTTTATTTAATGCTTTCAATTAGTAGCAAGGTAATTGAATGATATAAACTGCTTTACTACAAATGTACATAGCCTATATCATACATAATATTCATAATGTATGTTCATTATAATGATAATCACACATAAAAATTTATTGAGGATTCCTATTATTAAGAGAATGATAACAGGATGTCATTAAATAATAACATAAAGACAACAGGGGAATTTTGATATTAGTGAATTATTTGGGAGGTGCTCTGTTTTACCACTGCCGTTTCTGTGGACCCAAGTTCATTATTACAGATAAATTGGTGTCAAAATCTCAACAGCTGTTAAAGATACAATTAGACAATGAGTTCACTCAAGCAGTAAATTAGTGAAATGGTTTATGTGGAAAGGGAAGATTATTTAAACTTTCCCAAGTTGCATAATAATATACAAAGAATAAACAATCTCATTTTTTAGTTCTGCTGTAGAAGGAAGATAAGAATATCAGAACTGAATGTGAGAGAGTCAGGAAACAAGAAATTCTGTACCTACACTGTGTAGGGCCAGTACCAGTCCATTCAAAGGCAAGGAATGGGAGGATAGTTCTTTGAGAGTTGGTGAGTTATCATGAAGGTGGGAATATTGTAAGCATTTCCCAAGATAGCCCCAAGCAGTCATAGCAAACTTGGCTACTTACATACCTTTCAAAAGACTTAATCTTTGCCTGTCAAATGAGTATAACATGGTATCTCATTGTGGTCTTCCTTTGCATTTCATTGATCAGCATTGCTTTGACTGTCTCCTTAATTTTGATATGTTGTGTTATTTTCATTTAGTTCAATGTATTTTTTTCCATTTCTTCTTTTTACATTTTTTCAATTTATTGGGGTGACAGTGGATAGTAAAATTATATAGGTTTCAAGTGTACATTTCTATAATTCATCCTTTATATATTGCATTGTGCTTTTGCCACTCAAAGTCAATTCTTCTACTATTACCATATATTTGACACACTTTACCCTCTTCTACCATCCCCCTTCCCGCTTACCCTCTGGTAACCACTAAAATGTTGTATGTGTCTATGAGTTTTTGTTTGTATGTTTATCTTGTTCATTTGTTGCTTTCAGTTTTATATCCCACATGTGAATGAAATCATATGGTTCTCAACGTTTTCTGTCTGACTTATTTCACTTAGTGAGATAATCTTAAGATCCATCCATGTTTATGCAAATGGCAGTATTTAATCTTTTTATGGCTGTGCAATATTCCATTCTATATCTGTACCACATCTTCTTTATCCAGTCATCTATCGAAGGACACTTTGGTTGTTTCCATGTCTTTGCCACCGTAAATAATGCTGCAATGAACACAGAGGTACATATACCATTATGGATAAATGCTTTCAGATTTTTTAGGTAGCTAACCAGAAGAAAGTTTGCTGGGTTATATGGTAATCCTATTCTTAATTTTTTGAAGAATCTCCATACTGTTTTCCATAGCAGCTGTACCAATTTACATTTCCACCAGCAGTGTATGAGAGTTCCTTTTTCTCCACAGCCTCTCCAACACTTATTATTTCTCTTGTTGATAATAGCCATTCTAACAGGGGTGAGATGGTATCTCATTGTGGTTTTGATTTGCATTTCCCTAATAGCTAGTGAAGTTGAGAATCTTTTTATATATCTGTTGGCCATTTGTACATCTTCTTGGAAGAAGTGTCT
>NW_017731445.1:3047298-3048196 GCF_001890085.2 Hipposideros armiger | reverse complement strand
CCCATAAAATGTGATGGAGGCCAGAAAGAAGTGGCACAATAGTTTTCAGATGCTGAAAGAAAAGTAATGTTAACTCAGAATTTTATACCCAGAGAAAATATTCTTCAAGAATAAAAAAAAAAAATCAAGACATTCTAGGATAAAGGAAAACAAAGATAATTTGTGCTCTATAGACCCACCTGAAAAAATGGCTAAAGGAAGCATCTGAAGCTTTGTTAAAAGCATTGAAAAACAAATGTAGTCACTGTCACCTGGGGCAAGGGTTAGCAGTTGGGGTAAACAATAGACTAAAAATTTTAGGAAGAAAGGCTGGGGAATGAGATGATATGGGGAGTAAAGGCTTTGAAAAGCTCCTACATCGTCCCTGGAGGATCACATGCATTCTCAAGTCTGGGTGCACATTCCGAAGACTTGAGAAATCTGTAAATTCTTACCTCTGGCTGAGTTTCAGGCTCTGCGCAAGCAGGATGTAAAGGCAAAAGCAGAGTTTTGAACTGCTTGTGCGAGTGTTGAAGGCATGCGCAACACACATACAGAGCCCATGTGCAAAGACTAGATGATGTGTGTTTGTGCATGTGTGTAAATGTGTGTGCACACATATGTGTCTGTGTGTTCCATTTATTTGATAAAACCTCTGCTGCATCACTAATTGACTACTAAGCTAATGGAACAGAAGCTTCAGTGGCCACATATGACAAAGAACAAAAAGTTTACATTAGCTCAACAAAAGTCATTAAACTAACAAATAACAACAGCTGCAGCAGTAACAATAATTGCTTGAGAGACAGAAGCATCTGATTTCTAGAATTACCACATTATAATATTCAAAATTTCCTGCTTTCAAGGAAAAAAAAATTGCAAAGTACACATACAAATAAATAAAAGATATAGCCCTTAC
>NW_017731445.1:3044824-3046675 GCF_001890085.2 Hipposideros armiger | reverse complement strand
ACAAATTATCAAAACTGACTCAAGAAGAAACAAAATATGAATAGACATATAACAAATAAAAAGATGGAGTAAGTGATCAAATAACTTCTTACGAAGAAAAGCCCAGATCAGCTGATTCTACTGGTGAATTCTACCAAATGTTTTAAGAACAATTTACACCTGCTCTTCCCAAACTCTTCCAAAATAGGAGGGAACACTTACTAACTCATTCTATAAGGCCAGTGTTACCCTGATACCAAAGCCAGAAAAAAGACATCATAAGAAAACTACAGACCAATATTTATAAAGAGCATAGATGTCAAAATTCTCAATAAAATTCTAGTAAATGAAATCCAGTAGCATATCAAAAAGATTATACACCATGACCAAATAAGATTTATCCTAGGAATTCAAGGATGGTTCAATATATGAATATGAATAATAGAATGAAGAAAAACCTCACTTGATCATCTAAATCAATACAGAAAAAGTATTTGCCAAAATCCTTTTGTGGTAAAAACGCTCAACAAACTAGGAATAAAAGGGAACTTTCTCATCCTGATAAAGGGCATGCGCAAGAATGCATAGCTAACATATATAATGGTGAAAGGTTGAAAGCTTTCTCCCTAATATCAGGAACAAGATTTTGATGTCCTCTCTCACCATTTCTGTTCAGCATTATGCTGCAAGTTTTCACCAGGGGGAATTAGGCAAGGAAAAGAAATAAAAGACACTCCCTTTGGAAAGGAAGAAGCAAAACTATCTCTAGTTACAGGTGACTTGATTTTATCTGTACCCTAAAGAATCCACAGGATATTATTAGAGATAATAAACAAGTTCAGCAAAGTTACAGCATACAAAATAAATATGCAAATCATTTTTATTTCTATGTACTAGCAATGAACAATCTCTTAATTGTTCACTGTGTACTTAATGCCTCAGTACCATTGCACATACTGCTCCTTTTGTTTGGAGTGGCCTTGTCCTCTCTGCCATCCCTTCTCTACCTCGTAAAGTCCTATTTGTACTTCAGAGCAAATGTGAATCGCACCTCCGTTAGAGTCTTCTCTGACTCCCCCTTCAGTGTCTCCAAGGCACTTTATGTACTTATCAGTTAAACATGTGACCTTGGCAAGTCACTTAGTCTGTGTAAACCCCAATTTCCTCTCTGTAAATTGGGGATAAAAATAACATGTGATATTGCCTATCTTATCAGGTTGTTGTGAGGATTAAGCAGATTAAAGCAGATGGAGTACCAAGAACACTGTGAAAGTGCTGCTATGATTAATTATTATAATACTACTGTTTGCTATAGCTCCCATGAGGCAGTGAGCTCCTTGATGCTGGGACTTGCCTATTCATCTTTGCAACCCTAGGACATAGTACCCAGCTATGTACTCAGTGAACAGAGATTGACCCATTGACTTGAAAGGGTACTTCCAAATCATCCTCTAACTTTCTCATTTCACAGATGGGTTCACTGAGATCCAGAGAGAAGGACCTCGCCTGAGGCCCACAGCTAAGTGAGGAGGGGCTAGGCTCCTGACATCAGAGAAATTCTCTCTGCTCTTTCTCATGCTGCCTCCTGTGCTCACAAATTCAGAGACTCATTTTCCTCTTCCCCAGGCAAAGCTCTGTGAAGCTTATTGCAGTGATTTAAGTGACAGCAAGAAAGTGTTGCTCTTTCTCTGAGTAAATATGGAGAATTTTAAACTCTGCCTGGGGCAGGATTTCTATAGGATGCTGGTGGGTCAGCGGCAGCAGCAGCAGGGACTGCGTGGAACCACCAGGAAGGTCCTACCAGGCACAAAATCTCACTCCAGACCACCTCCCCTCTGCAGCCCCATAAATCGCTGCAGCGGGTATACCAGA
>NW_017731445.1:3040206-3042114 GCF_001890085.2 Hipposideros armiger | reverse complement strand
GCTGCGGGAGCCCGGCGTCACCAGGGTAGGGCTCGTGTTAGGTACTTTAGGTTGTACCACTAAAGGCATGGAGAAGCCACAGAGATTATCTACCTATTCCCATCTGCCGTTAGTTCAGGGTCTCCCCTCCAGCGGAGCATTGAACACAACAATTCTAGCTTGCCCTGTGTCTGCCTTGCATGCTCTCTCAAGCAGAGTTGCAGGTGGCACAGTAAGATGCCTACCACAGGTCTTGGAATGGAGCACCCAGTGGCCAAATCCAGGACATTAAGGATGCCTGCAGCATATGCCATCTAGTGCTTTGGTAAAGGGAAGTTGAAATGGGAATGAGGAGTAGCTGTGAGTTGTGAAGTCAGATTAATATTCCAACAAGATTTACAGGACTCCTCTCCCCTCTTGGTTTTAGTTGCATGATCCTTTACGCAGTGCTATAGTTAAAAAAAAAATCACTTTTAACGCAGCTAAAATTAGAAGCATTTTCCTCTGTGGATTTTCCTGCTTTTCTCTGGATTTCCTGTTTTCTCCCATCCTTTAATGGCTAGCAGCCTGCCCTGCATAGAACAGGTACTCAGTGAGCGTTTCTCTACAACCCCTCTTTTATTTCTCAAGGCCCAAATTTCTAACTTCCAAATTCCACCTGCAACACGAGGCTCCGGCCTCCTTTGGTCTCCCAGTATTTTATGGACTCTGATCTAAGCCCTAATTTTATGAATTGAGAGCTGCTATGTTTCCAAAAGGTGACCTGCTTTGGCCAAGGTGTGTAGGCAACTGTCTTACTGGACAATCTGCTTTCAGTCCCAGCTTGTCACTTGTGGTTCTTATTTGCTTAATTGCCACAAATATTCTGCCTTCTAAATGTTAATAAGGTCCCATCAGTCATGCTCGTCTGCTCCGAAGCATTGAATTCTGCCTCGATTCTAAGGGTGACATGTATCCAGGTCTATCTCCCATCCTGTGACCCCTCTCCCACACTCAAGGGACCAGCTTTCGGCCAGCATCACCATCTCCTTCTGCAACATTGACTGGATAGAGGTCATAGCTTAAATATACAGGGTTTGGCTAGTACTGGTGAGGACATTTCTGTCTCCTCAAGAACTAAGAAATGAAACAGAACCTTTCCTTCTAAGAGAAATAATGTATCTTATTATTTTTGCCTCATCTGATAAGCCATACAAAGGTACTATAAAATTCACTATGAATTTAAAATTATATCCCATGATATTTTTTTGCCACTAAGGTAAATGCTTGATCATCAGCCTTAAAACTATGGCAAAAGAGTGGAAAACTACAGTGAGAGGCCTCAATTCCAAATCCACAATTCATGAATTTCCCTGACCTGTTGACTAGTTGGCTGATGGCTATATCAGTGGCACCAAGAGCAAACAAACACACAAAACACAAAATACAAACCGATTTATTTCGTTAGGGATGAGAGATTGCCTTTTCTGTTGTCATCCCAGGTAAAGCCTGAGTGTTTTCCCTGCCAGAGATAAGAGCGTCTATTAATAATGAATGAGAAAGAAAAGAGAGTTTTAAAAACCAAGAGGGCTATTTGAGATCACCCTATAGTTCCCCAGCTCTTTTTTGGGTTTTTTTTTTTTTGCAGATGAATGTTCATAGCAATTTTATTTATAAATACCCCCCAAACTGAAAACAACCTAAATGCCCACCAACTTGAGAATGGATAAATAAAATTTCCATACAATGAAATACGTCAGCAATTTAAAAGGATGAACTAATTGTATGCACAATAGGAGGAATGGGTCCCTCTGCTCTTATTGAAAAGCCACCAACTATGTGTGGAGAGATTCCTCCTAATTCCAGGACTAATTAGTCATGGACAGACAGGTTGTTTGCTTCCTTATCTGTAAAAAGGGACTACTCACCTAAAAAGGTTGTGGAGAAAAA
>NW_017731445.1:3029920-3037914 GCF_001890085.2 Hipposideros armiger | reverse complement strand
GTGGCCCTGCTCAGAGCTCGCACTCTTGAGCAAGCTCTTAACCAAATGAGCCACTCAGTCGGCCACTAAAAAAGATTTTTTAAGGCAACAGTTAAGGAAGTGATCCTCCTCCACATAGCTTCTTAAGTGTAGCATTAATTCTGTGCTCACTGCCCAACTTCCTTCCTTAGCTGGTCTGTCCTGACCAACAGAGCCACCTGGTGGTTATTTCGGAAACTCTCCAATCCAGATCACAGTGCTTCTCAGATTGTAGCCTGCAGGATCTCCTAGACGGCTTGTTAAACACAGAGTGCGGCACCCCATTCCCAGAGCTTCGGATTCAATAGGTCTAGGGTTGGGCCCAGTAACTTTCATTTCTAACAAGCTTCCAGGCAGTGCAGTAAAAGCAGAGCTGCGGGTCTGGGAAGCAAACTTTGAGAACCACTGGTTTACCATAATGTTTTTTCTTTTAAGGAGGATGTGCACAGGCTATAATCTATGCTTTTCAGCAATTTCACTGACCACAGATCCATTCATTTCACACTTCAGGTCAGTCTCTTTTTCATACGAACAAACACTTTCTTATATAACTGCATTTTTGTAACGTGCCTTGTCCAATTTTCACCTAAGACATCACAGGAAAAAATCTTTTTCTGTTTTTCCTCTCATTTTTTTTCTTTTCTTCTTCTTTTTTTTCTTATATGTAATTAAGAATAAAAGAGGAAAAAGAAGAGCCCAACATGATCTGATAAGCATGACTAGTTAACACATCTGATTAAGTAAATAGCACCACAAGTTTTGAAATTTGCCAGTTGCCATTATATCCTAATGCCTTGGAAGGTGTCCAATTGTTTATCAGTTTCCACTGGCTTCTACATCTTCCTCTAATTAAAAAATGTGCTTTCATACAAAAACTATTCAGAGTGGAAAAAGTTATTTTATATTTTTGTTATTAACTATATTTTGTTGAAAACACAGAATAGGATAAATACATTATGGGTTAAGGAGATTTTGAGGAGCCCTATGCTTCATTTCTAATTTTATTTCTTTGTGAAATGGGTTCTGACTTCTAAAAAAAAAAGATCAACTTATAAATGAAGCTTTAAAAATTACCCATTTTAAAATGTAGGGCCAACAATGCTCATACAAAGTGTTGATAATTCAGTTGTGTGCTCCTATAGAAATCACAAGAGAACTTTCTTTATAATAAAAAGGACAAGGGGCAGAGAAGCAGCTCTGTGGTGCTTAATATTTTTAGTCACAACCCAATGGATTGTGAATCCAGGTTACCCCATAAACTTCAGAGTAGTCAGAGTGGCATTTTTAAAGACATTATCTTTTTTTTTTTTTTTTTACCTCAGGAGCATTTTGAAAATAAAACCAAGCAAGCAGCTCTTCCTCCCAGTTGATTTCATCTTTTGAAGAAAAACAAAACAAAACCCTTCATGAGACATTGATGCATGTGCAGCCCCCTCAGAGCCAGCATGGTAATCCATCAGTCATTTCCCCTAGCAATTGTGTCTCCCAGACACTAAAGTGAGACACTTGAGTGTCCCTTCAGTGGAGTTCTGGGTGGAGATGAAAGGCGCATGGAGGATGCCCTGACCCCACCTTTGTCAGTGTCTTCACAGCCAGAGTGACTTTATAGACCAAGTGAAAAAATACTGGGGACCAATTTGTAAACAAATGCTTTCTTTGAAGTTAGGCAGACAAGTGGATCCAAAACAATTGTACGTATAAGTAACATTGGGTGTGCTTTTCTCCTAGAAACAGCCAGGACTTTTGACAGAACAGAGCCACAAAGCATGGAACATTGATTTAGGAGGACCTTTGTGACCGGTAGGCTTAGATCTCTGAGCTTCGGAGAAATAAGGAAAACCAGTTGGAAAACTAAGGTGTCGAAGCCTCCTATGTCTCTTTCAGGGTTTCTTCTTGAGTAAAGATGGAGTCATGATTCTGCCTTGCGGTCAACCCTGAGATTCGGCTTCTACAGCCCAAGGCATAATAAAATGTTGGTTTGTGGAAACAATTATTCAGAGCATAAAGATAGTGCAGGCACCCTTTACCCTAAAGACACAAGACCTTGAAGGAATTATGGGAGTCAGTACTCTATTGCCTTCCAAGTATCTCCCCTCCGTGTCTTAGGATAAAGGGCTTCAAAGATGTTGAGTTGTCTCTGGTTGGGAGAGAAACTCTTTGGAGATGAGACTGTTACTGGCTGAGACATAAGAATCCGGTGCTGAGCTGCCCCACAGTGCCCTGTGTAGAGTGTTCTCTCATTGGTTCTGTAAGGTAAGGAAAGCCTTTCCTGGGGCCAGATGCTATGCCCAGCACCACAGGGGCTGCCAATCATGTTGCAACCAATACAGTTCAAATTTAAATTATACAGCATTATGCCTGCTTGAAATGCAGCGCCAAACTCATCTGTGGCAAAGATTGCATCATCTTATCAGAAAAACTCTCTTATAATCTATTAGACTCATTGCACTTGTGTGCTTAACTTCCCATCAATACCAAGTTTGAGTCATCTTCAAATCAGTTGTTTATGATAATCAAGAAGCCCAAAATGACCTCCAAAGTCCTGGACAAGCACGGGAACCTGGGAAGCATAACTGGCTCTCCTGCCAAGAGCAAGGGCTTTCCCAGCTTGGGTCCCTTTTTGCCTTCTCCCTTCTTTGCCTTTGAGGCAGGGTTTCTGACACCTCTTGATATTTTGGGTCTCTGAGTAATTCCTCTGCCTGCCAGCTCCAACATCCTTGCCTTAATGAAGAGCCAGAGAGCCCAGGCAGAACACCAATGCCTCTCTCTGTCCAGCACGCAGTATATCTGTATTTATCACGGTAGGAGTAATATCAGCATATGCAAAAAACAGCTGCTGCCTTCAGGTCTCTGGTACCCAAGAACAAAAAGAAGTCCAACCAACGTAATATATTTTCCAGTGCGTGTCCCAGAAGTTTGACAAGAGCTCCTTCAATTGCTTTTGTTTCCACTTTTATGGCCCCAGGGGGAAAAATATCTATCAAATTTAGTATATGCATTTTACTTTGTGGCAGTTTGAGATTCAACCATATCATCTGTAATGAAAACAGAGCAACCTTTAAAATAAAATTTAAAAAGGAAAAAAAAAAAAACAAAAACCTCTCTCTACCAGAGACATGGCCTGAAGCAATGCCAAAGATTTCAAGCTGGTGAACCAGCAAAGGAGTCAGATAAATCTGAATGAGTGTAACAGACCTGATCTATTTCAGCTCAGATTAACCTCTTTACTATGTCTTACATAGCCAAAAATCCTGGGTTGCAGGAATAAAAATGTTTAATAGAGCAGAACCTCAGGGGGGTAAAAAAATTAAAAAGAGAAATTGCACAAAGAAAATGAGACGTGTGACTATAGCTTTACATGACCAGACTACAGCGAGGGTCGAGAACAGGAGAGGAAAGGATTCTGTGCTGTGCCAACCTGAGAGGCAGATTTATTTCACTTGTATATAATAATTCCAGATTCCAGTGACAATTTACATTATTTGGCAACAGCTGCTTATAGGTCAGGTAACAACAGCACTGAATAACCTCATAACGAACAACTGCGGATTTGACAACGGTGTTAATTACATTTCATGCTCTTCGAAAGCCTCGAGCAGGCTGTGTGAAAAACACAGAACCAGGTTCTGCTTTTCTGAATTTTTTTCCCCCTAGGAGAAAGCTTTTACAAATCTTCAGCAGGAAGGTGGAGGGTGGGAAGATGATCATGAGTCATGGACCAAGTGGGTCTTTCTAGGTCAAGGTCTGTGGACATTTTCTAAGAAGGACACCCATTCAAGCTCGAAGGAGTTGCAGGAGATGGGTGGAGGGGCCCATTTCTGGGCTGAGCAGGACTGGGACAGATTTTGTACAGCGTGAGTAAGGGAATTAAATATAGGGACCCCCACCTCTGTGTCGGCATGATGTATGGTTTAATCCTGCAACTTAAGTGCTACAGGGATTGGAACAGTCTGATCTGAATCCAGGCCTATAGGCTTCCGCTGAATAAGTGTCCTAGGCTAGTGTGTCTCACCTCTACCCCTTCCCCGCCCAGTTTTATTGAGAAATTATTGACCTATAACATTGTATAAGTTCAAGATGTGCACCATAATGATTTGATATATGTATTATATATATTGTGAAGTTATTATCACAATAAGTTAACATCTATCACCTCACATAGTTACAGATTTTATTTTTCTTTTAAGTCCTCACACTTTTAAAAGTGCTCATGAATTTACCTGGGGTCTTGTCAAAATGTAGAGGCTGATTTAGCAGGTTTAGAGTAGGGCCCGAGGTTCTGCATTTCTAATGTGCGCCCAGTGATGTTAGATGTCATCGTTCCCAGTGCTGGGTTACAAACCCCTGGCATTTCAACAGTTTTAGGGCTTTATAGCTCTGAACTCTTGAAATTTTGAATTCTCTGGGACAAGAAGTGAGTTACGTCAGATGGTACTCATTGATGCTGAATGCATCCACACCATGGCAAGCTGGCCTAGTTTCTGACTCTTTTACTTCATAATTCACTAGGGTTTCTCCAAAGAATTTGTTGGGCTGCAGCCACAAGCACTGCTTTCATTTTCACTATAGACATTTTCAAATTTCCTCAAGGGCACCC
Organism: Hipposideros armiger; assembly: GCF_001890085.2. Lineage (NCBI taxonomy): Eukaryota > Metazoa > Chordata > Mammalia > Chiroptera > Hipposideridae > Hipposideros > Hipposideros armiger. Next base: position 3,033,299 of record NW_017731445.1, on the reverse strand, counting down.
TGGAGAGAGCTATGACAAAATTGGAATATGTGTTAAAGTCTGTGACCCTTCTTCAGCTCTGATACTCAGAAATATTACTTAGAGACAGGAAAATATACATCTCCAACACTCACACTTTTCCATTTGAAGACTCCATTATCATTTAAATATTTATTGAGAAGGCAAAAAGTACGTAGCTCCAGGCTAAGAACTTTAGTCTTTTGTTACAGTATAAGACTGACCGTAGAATATTCTCATTTTATACAGTTACTTGGGTTCTGTGATAAGATCAAGAAGCTTTGCATGAATTGTTGTAAGTCAACATGTAATGTTAATACATGTATTTAATTTTATTACTATGTCCATATAAATTTTTATGATGAAAGATATGCATTTTCAGAAAAATCTCCTGTAACAAATTCCTACAGTACTTTTCCTCAAATTATTCAAACTGTTGCATAGAGGTGCCTATACAACATCCAAAGGGCTACTCTCCATAAGGTCAGTCAGAATTCATGACTTAATAGGGAGGATAGAGATAAATACATGAGTTTGAGGTTTTTTTCACAGACACTGACAGTTGTAGTCATAGAATAGAAGAGATAATCCAATGGGATCTTAGGGAATATCTCCTTCAGTCTAAAACCCCCTTCTCTAATCTAGCTAATATGTCCCTTCTTTTATAAAGCTCCTATATCTAGGCAAAACATTGAGCAAGATTATTAAAGTTTAAAGCGATTTTAGAGTCATCTAATATAAGTAGGGCCACCATGACCATATGATTTATCTTTCAAACTGGAACATTTTTGAAAGTGAAATGGGGCAGAACTAATAATAATGCTAGAAAAACAGATGTAAACTCGAACTTTTCTGGGAAAACCAGGATATGTGGACATCCTAAATATAACTTGGCCTTCTAATGAGGATAAAAATCCACCCAACTGCATCCCAAGCAGTTGGTCATCTGACCTCTTCGTTGAATACCTCTAAGAAAAGGGTACTCATTCCTACATTAGGGCACTTATTCCACTGTTAGGTTGGTTTAGCTATTGGAATGTTCTTTCTACCATTGGCATAGTATTTGAATAACATTCCCTTAACATCATGCTGCCTATTAGGCGACCCAGAAAAGGGCAATCCTGATCCTTTCTATGGCTGCTCAAAGAATTGAGTGGGTTTCTCTGTTAGGCTGAGTTCCTCAAAGCTACTTTCATGCCTCTCCCACTTTGGGTTTCCCCTGTTCCTGCTAATGAGTGCATGACTCATGGAATGATGGACTGGTCCCTCTACCAACAACCTGACTCTCGGGAGATATCCTAGGTAGAAGGAATATTGAAGGATACATAGTCCAACCCTCATCCAGTGTTCAAATTTCCTCTAAAACACCTCTTCCTGACTGTTTTCCACTCTTTCTTGAACATTTCCAATGAATGGAGAACTTACTGCTTCTAGAGGTAGACTATTCCATCTTTGCCCAACTCACATCTGAATGATGAATGCTCTGCCAGAGCTCTTCAAAGTTTGTTTCATGATACACTCTATGGGGAGTTTTATCATAGACCAAAATGAATTCTAAGCATTTCAGAGTCAACAATAATACTGAGTAAATTTAATTGTTTCTGGGAAACATATGCATCACTGAGAATGAATCACCACTGGCTTTAATTCATTCAATAAATATCTATTTACCATGCACTGTTTTTTTAGATATTAATCAGACCACAGCACAAGTTCCCAAAGAATTTGTAATTTGGGAGGGAGAGAGAGTAAAATTGTGTTATAACCCTTATCACATGATATTTTATTTTTAGTCGCTTGTAAAAATTATGTGGTGATAAAGAGAGGGGGAACCCAAGTGAAAATCAGCATGACAGGGAAGACTTCAAAGCAAGTGGCAGTTGAATGGATGGATGAACAGTGTTGCTCTAGACAAAGAAGATGGAGAAAGCTGCCAAACAGAGTATACAATATGCACAAAGAGAGGACTCAAGAGTCTTGCATTAGACGACTCAATGGTTCCCAGAATTCACTTCACTCATTGATTCACAAATTAAGTGCTTTGACAATTTTTATATTCAAGAGTGAGATTCTCAGATTCATTAATTAAAAACCTTAATTTTTTTAGTGGCTGAAGCTGACTTGGAAATTTAAATTCTTCAGTGAGAAGATTATTGGAAGTCTTAGTTCTTGTGCTTCTAGTATAAAGGCTGTGAATTGAGTGATCTTCAAGGCTCCTGTCTAGCTCCAAAATTCTGTTTGTGTCACGGGTGCAGTAGTAAGAAGATTCCTGGAGTGGGAGCCTGGGTCCTCTCCCAAATCCAGGCTTCACTATTAATTAGTCTTCATAACTGAGGAAANTCTGGCCAACCTCTGTGATGCTCGCATACCCCAGAGGCTGGCATTTATGCCCTATCTCCGTTTGATGCAGAAGGGGGAGGAAAATACTAGAGGGGATTTCATGACATAGAAGAAAGAAACGGGTTGATATTTAAATCTTAGTTGTCAATAACGATCTATGTGGCTATAACTTAATTATATAGTAAATATGTGATGTGCTTAGCACAGTAAATTATCTTTATAGTTATTAAATTTAAGTATATATTATGTGTGTGTGTACACACACGGCACCTCACACACTGTCTCGAATATAATAGGTGCTTACCAAATATTATACTAATTGTTCCTCTCCCTCCGTTTACCGTTTCTGCTTCTAGATAGGGATTCCAGGTGGATGGGTGGCGGCGGCCATCACACTTCTAGCGCTTTCATCCTGGGATCCTCTGGTGACCCATCCATTGGCAGCCTCTCTTGCTTGCAGATAGCTGGCTTGAAATCAGACCTCAGACTGTTTCCCTGGCAATCCTGTGTTTTGTAATCAAGGGAGACTTACTCCTGCCATTTTTTAGTGATTATTTCAAGTTGGGCACTACAAACAGACAAACTGAATGGATGGTGTTTGGGATGTGAAATTGCCAGGGTGAAAATTATCTAGAAATGCCAGGTCAAGGTAAAGCATTTAATTCCCAAGGGCGGGTACGGGGAGCAACTAACAATTGGCAAATGTTTCTGTGGGACCTCCTCTCTGCAGTATATTTTAGCATTTAAGTGAGAATTGGGTCTTCAGCCCTTTCTTTTTTTCCCCCTCATTTCTGATTCACTCTCCGTCCTGCTCAATAGGCAATATTGCCTAGACTTCTGTTTCCAAGAGGCTTTATGAAGCATTTCTTATTCTGAGGAAACTCAATGCATTTTGTTGCCTCGGCCACAGGATTCCTTAGTCGTGTGGTGACATAGAACTACTTCCTGTGCTACTTGGAGACACTTTGCTCATCAATGGACTCACAGGACTAAAATGCCTCAACAGTCAATTCTCATTTAAATAACCCAGCCTAATTCACAG
>NW_017731445.1:2992469-3026785 GCF_001890085.2 Hipposideros armiger | reverse complement strand
AAAATACACTAGAGTTACAAAGGGAAACAATTATGTTGAAATAGACTGTATGTCAGAAGACTTTAGGTTATGAATCCCTGAGGGTGAAGAATCTTTTTTGATAAAGAACATGGTACAACGATAACAAAAAAGAAATCCAAAATATTTATATCGAGCTTTATTGTGCCTTTCCTTTGATGAGTTTACAGAGTTTTATTAGGAATATTTGAACTATAATAGTATCTTGAGATGACAGACACAAAAATCCACCTAGTCCAAGGGCTGCTAGAGTAGACAGAGAGCCTCAATGCTAGCTTTCGCCCCTCTCTGCTGTCCCACCCAATGGAACGGACCAAAGCCATCCTAAGTCTTGAATACCTGACCTTTAAGTAGGGAGCCAGGGACTGAAGGTGGAGTTGCTATTATAAAAGGAAGGAATAAGAAGTGTCAGTGATAGAATATAAAATAGGGTCAAAACTAGAAAGACTGGAAGGGATGGAACAGAGAGCCAAAGCCAAAAGTAGATTCAATGAGTGAAGTGTGGATGTAGAGCAAGGATGGGCAAAAAATGCAGTAGAACCCAATATCGTGTTAAGGGTTAATTTCTAATTTTGCTAGCTGTATCATAGTATAGCTCTGATATAATTTAATTGTCTAAATTAATGTTGTTAGGTAATAATAATAATATTTGCAATTACAGTTCAGAAAACAGGTATTTTGTGTTTTCTACATATTAATAAATATATCCAGTTTTGCAAACAAACCCTAGACATAAAAACCAAACCTTGAAATGCCCCATAATTTTAGTTGGTCAGTTAAGATTAATTTATAGTTTCATCCTGACCATTTAAAGAAGATTTTTCTTTTTTAAAGATTTTATTNCTAGGTGGAGTTAAGGATAAAGGGAAACAGTTCAGGGCTGGGGAAGATAGAGACGGCTGGATGTCAGTGCAGCAATCTGAATAAGAAACATAAAACATTTCAAAGCTGCACAGTGAAAGTTAGCATTTCGCCACATTTTTAGCATCTTCAGCCCGAGAAGAATAATTCCCAGGTTCTTAGAATTAACTCATAACTTCCTTATCGGTACATCACAGGATATCATGAGTATTATATTTAATCATAAAATATTTTAATCATACTCAGTAGTATAGAGAACAATATACAGATGCCAGTGAACATTCTACCCACATTTAATGACTATCAACATGTATCTATATATTTGTTTCAAATGTTTTTTCTTAAGAAATTCAACAGTATCCACATAACACTATGCAGAGTTATTACTACAATATTGATTATATTCCCTGTGCTAAAGTGATCACCATGATAAGTGCAGCAACCACCTGAAACTACCACATGCTATCACAATATTATTGATCTTTCCCCCCTTTTAAAAATTTTCAATTAGAGTTGACATTCAGTATTATTTTATATTAGTTTCAAGTGTGTAACTTAGTGGTTAGACATTTATATAATTTATGAAGTGATCCCCCTGACTAGTACCACCTGGCACCATACAGCATTTTTACCATATTACTGATTATATTCCCTATACTCTACATTCCCATGACTATTTTGTAACTACCCATTTGTATTTCTTAATCCCTTCACCTTTTTCACCCTGCCCCCCCCACCCCTTTCCCATTTCTCACTCTAATAGATCTAGTACACATCTGACACCATATCTAGTTATTACAACATTATTGACTATATTCCTTATGCTGTACCCTACATCCCCATGACTACTGTCAACCCCTCCCAACCCCCTCCCATCTTTTAAAAAACTTTGTTGTCACTTGACTCTATATATTTAATTTATTTTCCTGAACACTCTAAATCCTTGGACTACAATTTCCCCATTCCTCTAGTCACCATGGGTGTATAAACAGGAGATCCAATGGGAAGAGGGCAAGTTTGCATAACTTGAAAGATCATTCCTATGTAGTGATTACTTGGGTACCTAGTTTTCTGGTCTCTATTCCCCTTGCTCTTAGAGTAGGTCAAATAGGGATCTGTGGTTGGAGTGAGGTGCTGCTTAATAACCAATCTTCATGTTGTTTTAAAGAGTTAATGATAGAAGGAAGAACCACCAACATTAACGGCAAATGAAGAAGGTGTGAGAAAATCATAGGTAATAATTTTAAGGTTTCGAGAGTCAGCGATTTTCAAATTTACTCACCTGTCAATCTTCAGAGATCTATTGATTAGGGGTTTTTCTGATTTGAGGACTTATCGGAGACAGGATGGCTGGTGGCCACTGCTTTGTCTTTGTCCCTTGCCAGCTGTTCAATTTTAGATGTGCCACATTATATATGTGAGCCCCTGATTCTTATATCTGAAATGGGAATAATATCCTCTTCACAGAATTAAATGAGGTAGCAAACATAAGGAACTGGGTCTGTACCTGGCATATCTTAAGCCCTAAATTAAATATATATATATATCTTAGAGATTTTTAGATTTGCTGCCTGGGAAATTCCCAAATTTATCAAATTAGAAGTTTCCAGATTTGCTCTCTTTAGTGCACCAGAGGTTAGAAAAATGTTTGAATCCCAAGCCACATGGTAGACATTAGGAAGGGAGAACCCTGATTTGTTTTTAGGAATATTAACCAAGATGTTTCCATAGTTGCACACTCAGCCCTTCTCTAATTTGCTGACTCAGCCATTTGCGGATCTACTGCCTTATTTACCTGTGTCTCTCTGACTTATGAGGACCTCTTTTGCCAGGTGAAGTTCATTATTTTTCTTTTTTTTTCTTACACTCACAGACTAATCATTTGATAATATTTCCTTTTTCTTTGTCCTCACGCGCTCCCTCACACTGACCCGTGTTTCGCTTCTGAGCGTTGCCTTTGTAGTCATAGATCACCATCAAGCAAGGTTTTCCTGGAACTCACTATCTACTAGTACCCACTCCCTGCATATCTCATAGAGGTGCTTCCTGAGTTTCCTTATCTGTTTCTCCTAGACGCCTCGCCTGTTCTCAAGGCATCAATGACCATCTCTGTTGACTCCCAGTTCCATAGCCACAGCCAAGGTCTTGATCTTGTTCCAGGTATTTATTGGATATCGCTACTTGTGCGTCTTGCAGAAACCTAAACCTCATCATGTCTCGAAGGGGGTTCTATCTGCCCCCTTTATTTCCTGCCCCTCAATATATGCTGCCTGGCCCAGAGGTATAGCATGTTCCATTTATGAGCATAAGTCAGCAGCCCTGAAGCTCAGCCTAGACTCCTCGGGCTTCTCTCAAGGCTGCAGAGTCTTTGCAAGTCCAACTTGAAGTAGCGCCAAGGCCCTCACACTCTCTTCACCCCGCCACTGCTTGCTTTCTTCTGGCCCTTCCCATCTGTGTCTGGATTTATACCGGAGTCCCTTTGCTTTCCACTTCACTCCCTTATGATATTCTTTCTCCTCACTGCTAGGAGGAAAACTGTTGTAAAATTTTGTTTCTCATGTTACTTTCCCCACCTTTGAAGTTTTATCATGTCGTCTCAAACCTTGAGGATGAGCATTCAAATTCTAGCCCTGGCAAATGAAGCCCTTCGTCACCTGACTGCCTTCCTCTCCTGCCTCCCCCTCTCATGGCCTCCTGGGTTTCACCCATGCCCTTCCCTGAAGACTCCACACTTCCTTCGTGCCTTACCTTTAACGTGTCCTTTCCTGTGTAGCAGCTTTCCCTCTCTTTATCATCAGATCTCTTATCTATAATTTCCTCTTATTCTTTAAGACCAAGCATAACAGTCACCGCCTCTAAAAAAATCTCATGAATTCTTGTGGCAGAAGTGAGTTGTGACTTCTGTGAACAAAAGTGACTTTGTTACTTACAGGCCAACAGCACTAATATGTTGCTTCCATCCCTGTCTTTCTCTGACATAGAACATTGGAGGCCACATGTAACAGATTATATAGCTACAAGAAGGCTGCCCAACATTCATTAATGAGAGAGAGAGAGAGAGAGAGAGAGGGAATGAATTATGTTGTGTTAAGGCCCTTCGGTTGCAGGGCTGAGTTGTTACCATAACAAAGCCAAGTGATCCTGAATAGTACCATCTTCCCCCAAACTGATAAAGGACAGCTTCCGTTTTATCTCCTCAGCATGTCTCCACTGGAATTGTTGACTCATTTCTCTATCTTCCCTTCTAGACTATGAGTTCCTTAAGGGAAGAGGTTGCTTTTTACCTCTGTGGCTTCTACTCCAACACAATGCTAGCACATAATAGGAACTCAAGAAAATACTTGCTGAATTGTGTTGTATCTTGTCTGTGCTAAGCATAGGCAAAGCAGCCATTATAATATCCATCTTTCATAGGGATTCAGAAGAGCAAGGTGACTCTGCCTAAGGTTACTCAGCTTTGTGGTTTGGGAGGCTGCCCAAGACGATGCTTAGGTTAGTGGAAGCCCTTCTTTCTCTCTCACCTTTATAACTCAAGTTCCAACAGAAAACAGCATCTCTGTGAGGGAATTATAAATAATTTTTTAATGAAATAAGAAATTATAGAGGTATGGGCATGGTTAAGGGAACCAACAAGGGGTGTTGAGGCACCTGGGCACTAGCAACAGGGCAAGGGTGGAAATGGTGTTCCTAGAGCCCAGTTGGGAGCTACAGCTAAGGAAGAGAGTCTGCAATGGAAGTCAAAAATCATAGGAAGCTGCAGTGATTAGCACGACTGTAATATGTCTAGAAGAAGTGTGAGTTATAAATACCCCAGCCTCTCTCTTCTTCTTCCATGGGATCTTCTGCTAGCACTTTCACATTGGCCAAACCCAAATGAAACCCAAAGGGCAATGAAGCCCAGATGGTGCAGTCTCTAGAGTTCATCCTCTTAGGGGAGATAAGGGACAAATAAAGCGATGCAATTGCCTTATTATTATATTGACCAGACATCTTAACCAGAACATTGAAGAACAGAAGCACGGGGGCAGGCATAGTTTCTCCTCTACAGGTGCTTATAACCCGTGACCAAACCCTCTGATACAGACAGGTACATGGAGGCTAAAGAGAAAACATTGACATTGTTTCACATTTGCTTAGTTACACAGCGCCTTTCTATTTGAAAACAGTATGGTAATGTGCAAATCACATGGGTATTAGGACTAGATTAATCTGAGATTAAATCACAGAGCACCGCTTTATGAGTACAGGCTAGTTTCTTAGCCTTTCTGAGCCTTAATTTCCTCATCCGTAAAACCTACCTATTGGGTTGTTGTGAGATTTAAAATCAGCAACTTTTCTAAAGTACAAGGTTCAGTGTATGTACTTGCTATGAATTTGTTCCTTTGACTTTACATTATGGCATCATGTTCAGAGACCAGACAAGAGATGAGAGACTGCATTCCACTCTAGACACAGGATAGTGGAAATTTATCTGTGAAGTTGCCAGTGTAGGTAGATATGAATGGATACCAAAGGGAAAGAATAACATCTTTAGGGTATGATTCATCTAAACAAATATCTGAATTGCTTGAATGACCACTGCATCACATCTAAATATCCTCTGTGTTGATGTGGAAACAGAAGCTGAGTCTTTAAACCTGGCATTATGATAGTTGGGAGCACTTTTGTTCTTACCAAAACTTTCTCGGCTCTTTATCTCGTCATAGCCCTTCAGTGCCCTTCTTGAGGCTGCGCAAGACTCATTCCCAACCACGTCTGCTCCTTCACAACCCAACACTCACCAAAACCACACAACACACAGTGAATGAAGCTGATGTGGAAGGGAGGTGCAAAGTCTTGCAAATGAAATGAGGAATGAAATGAAATGAGACAGTGAAACAACTCTGTCTCCATTCTCTGTTGTCAATTTTGCCAAGTGTCAGAACACCGTCCCGTAGTAGACAATGCCATCTTGTGGTTCTTGTGAAAAATCATTCCTTGGAAAATTCAAGAAGGTCATTGTTTACATCTCACTGCTAGTGTTTCTTCCTATCGTATTTTTACAGATTGAGTCATCATTCCCTAAAACGTCATCTAATAAAAACAGGAGCCAGATTATTTATAAAGCAGCAGGTCACTGTAATGTGGGAAAATCGCACTACCCTATCTTTTTACAGAGTCTTAGTACAATTATGCATTTGACAGAAACACAGAGGCAGGCCTGGCTCCTCAGTTTGTTTTTCTTGGGAAGCAGTCATACGTTACTTTTTAAAATAACGTGGCCTGGAACACTGAGTCCCATGTCACACTGTCATCCTGTGTGTCAGCACTTTGAGCATTGAATCCTGTGCAGAAAGCCCTCGTCCACACTTGTCCAAAAAAGTTTCCTCTGAATTACCATTATTAGCACATAAAGATTTCAGCAGCAGCAGCTGTTTGGGCCACTTTTTGGCGTTACGTGAGTATTGTGGGTTCAGTTATATTTCCTTGGAATATAAAAATAGTAGGTTTTGGTTTGTTACTTTTGAAACCTCGAGAAAATCAAAACCAGAGCTTATTTTGGATGCCAAAGTGATTAATCCATAGTGCCCGCTGAGTTGAAAGAATAACCCGGCCTCACATTTTATACTATCGTCTTGCTTTCCCTGAGTAAGCTCCAGACCCAAGGAGCAACTGAGCATGTGTCATGGCCCCGCCCTTCCTACTCCTCAGCTCTCTGTCTCTGTCAGTTTCATCAGCGGTCAGACATCTTTTCATTATTATATCATTATGAGGCTACGTACATAATTCTATGGTAGTATATTAAGCACAATAAGACATGTTTAGACTTCTTTTAAAAGAAAGTTTGTTTCACTTGACTCTGTGTTTAATTCACTTTCCTGAACACTCTAAATCCTTTAACTACAATGATGTGGAGCACCAGAATAGTTTCTCTGCACATTGTCCTGTCTTCCTTCTGTTCAGAAGTGATCAGAAACAGCATTAACCAACAACAAACTTGCAATAGCACACGGAGTACTTTTATGTATAAGAAACATACCAATTAATGTTTCTTTTACTGTTTATTGCCAATCCCTGTAGAGTATACTGAAAGCAAACTTAAATCAAAAATAAAGTTTTAAATTATTAATATTTAAATTTTAACTTGTCACATACTGGCATTAAAACACTTTGCTAACATCTATGGGAATAAACTGTGTTTTGGAAGGCAATTTGTCCTCTTACAATCTCATGTATATTTCATAAAATGTATTTATTCAGTCAGCAGATACTTTCTGAGGGTCTAACGGTCCCAGACACTGTGTGGGGGGTTGAGTATACAGAAAGGAGTAACACAGGGTTCCCGCTCTCAGGGAGTTTACAGTGTAATGGGAGGAGCAGGAAGTAGACAAGCAATGAAATGCATGTGGTTAGTTCTGTAATGAGAGGAGTTAGGGACGGTCACGGGAGCAGTACAGAAACCCCGTGTTAAGGGTCACAGGCTTCTAGACGAAAGTGACAAAAGATGACAAAGAGTTCAGGTGAAAAGGGTAAGAAATAATATTTCACCCAGAGAGAAGGGCATGTGCTTCCTTGGAGACCTGCACCAATGGCAACACTTAAAGTAATCATCTCAAACTGGTGTAATAACCTCAATAACATTTCTGCTGGTCTCTCTTCCAATCAAAATCTTAGCAAGTTAGTTTGTGAATATTGACAAACTGATTCTAATGTTTATATGGAAAGGCAAAAGACCCAGAATAGCCAAGACAATATTGAAAGAGAATAACAAATTTGGAGGACTGACACTACCCAACTTGAAGAGTTACTATAAAGCTATAATAATCAAGACAATGTGGTATTGATGCATGCGCGCGCGCGCGCGCACACATACACACACACACACACACACAAACACACAAAACAAAACAAAACAGATCAATGGAACAGAATAGTGAGTCCAGAAGTAGACCCACATAAATATAATCAACTGATCATTGACAAAGGAGCAAAGAAAATACAATGAAGCAAAGATATTCTTTTCAGCAAATGATGCTAGAATAACTAGACATTCACATGCAAAAAAAAATTTAATCTAGATATAGATCTTACATCCTTCCCCAAAAATTAACTCATAATGGATCACAGATATGAATGTAAAAATGCAAAATTATAAAACTCCTAGAAGATAACCTAGGAGAAACCCTAGATGACCTTGATTATGGTTATGACTTCTTGGATACAACACCAAAGGCACAATTTAAGGAAAAATAATTGATAAGCTGGAGACTTCATTAAAATTAAAAACTTCTGCAAAATATAATGTCAAGGGCATGTGATGACCAGCCACAGACTGAGAGAACATATTTGCAAAAGACACAACTGATGAAGAACTGTTATCCAAAGTATATAAAGAACTCTTAGAACTCAACAATAAGAAAACAATTTGATTAAAAATGGCCAAAGACCTTAACAGACACCTCACCAAAAAAGATATGCAGATGGAAAATAAGCATATTAAAAGATGCTCCCCATCATATGTCATCAGGGAAACACAAATTCAAGCAACAATGAGATACTACTACACATCTATTAGAATGGCCAAAATCTGGAATGCTGACTACACCAAACGCTGGCAAGGATGTGAGGCAATGGGAACTTTCATTAACTGCTGGCAGGAATACAATGGTACAAGGACTTTGGAAGACAGTTCGGCAGTTTTTTACAAAACTAAAATTACTCTCACCCAGCAATCATGTTCCTCATATTACCCAAAGGAGTTGAAAACTATATCCACACACAAAAAAAAAACAGCACGCAGATGTAGATAGCAGCTTTATTCACAATTGCCAAAAGTTGGGAGCAACCAAGTTGTCCTTCAGCAGGTGAATAAACAAATAAGTGGTAGCTCACCCAGAAAATGGGTTATTATTTAGTACTAAAATGAAATGAGTTATCAAGCCATGAAAAGTCATGAAGGAGCCAAAATGAATGACGCTAATCTGAAAAGATGCTAATCATATGCTACATATTGTATAATTCCAGCTATATGATATTCTGGGAAAGGCAAAACTATGGAGATAGTAAAAACATTAGTGGTTGCCAGGGTTTAGGAAGGGGGATAAATAGATGGAGCACAAAGGGTTTTAGGGAAGTGAAACTATTTTGTATCATCCCATAACGGTGGATGCATGTCACTGTATGTCATACCTATAGAGTGTAAAACACCAGGAATGAATTCTAATGTAAACTATGGACTTTAAATGATAAGGATGTGTCAGTGTAGGTTCATGGATTGTAACAAATGTACCACTCTCATGCGTGATCTTCATAGTGGGGGCGGCTGTATGTGTTTGGAGGGATAGGGGGGCACTGGGAAACTTTCTATACTTTCTGCTCAATTGTTTTTTTAACCTAAAACTCTAAAAATAAAATTTGTTACACACACACACACACACACACACACACACACGTACAAAAAACTTGGGAAATCTGCATAGGATTGTTGATTTCTATCAATATCAATATGCTGGTGGGGATAGCGTACTGTCATTTTGTAAGATAGTACCATTGGGGAAAACTGGGTGAAGGGTACATGGGATCTATCTGTTTTATTTCTTATAACTGCTTGGGAATCTATACTTATTTAAAAAAAATTTTTTTAATGCAAACTAGATGAAATCTTCATCCTGCTTAAAAGCATTCAATTTCCATTCCCCTTAGAATAAAATCAGAGCCTCTTTCTCTATTGTGTATGATCATATAAAATCTGCCCTTTTTTAGCCTGTACCTTTGTTGACTTTACCTTTCATTCCTTCAATAGGCTTCAACCACAGTGGCTTCCTTACTGTTCCCTGGATAGATCAGGCTGCCTTCCTCTCTGTGCCTTTCACTGTTCCTTCTGCCTGGACCCTTCTCCATGTCATTGTGGGGCTGCCTCAGGCTTGTCCATCAGTTCAAATGTCATGATTTCCGAGGTTACATCCCTGATCTTTCTATTTAAAATGGCCTGCCCAGGAACTCTCTATCACATTAGCTTTATTACCTCTTTTATGTGAATCACAATTGGGAACTGTGTAATTGCATTTTTTCCCCCTTACATGCCTAATTCTGCAGAATGTTAAGTTCCGTGAGTGCAAGGACTTTTGTTTGCCTGGTTTCCTACTGTGCAACCCTTTCTGGCTCTGTACCTGATTCCTAATAGGCGCCCAGTAAATATCTACTCAGTGAGTAAATTTTTTAATAAATGTGCGACAATCTCTAAGAAGTTGCCCATTGATATAAGGGGAAAATTAGCAGAAGAAAAAACTGTAGCTTAGGGCCTTTACAATGCAGCTGTTTAAATTGAAATTTCACTGAGAACTAATAGTTTTAAAAGAAGGAAAATGAATTGCTTGGTAAGAACCAATCTCAATTTCCCAGTTTTTCTGAACATTTGTAGGGGTGAGTCCAAAAAGTAATTATTCCCTATCCTCTGGGTCTGAGAGGGAGGTCAATACTTTCAGGGCAAATAAGTCCCTGTGGTCTCCCAAGATAAAGATCCGAGGTCAAGAAGAATCACAAAGCATGTATTTTTGGTACACGGTAGTAGGATGCTTCATTCTACTTTATTGTTACATCTATTTTGCCTGCTGTTAGTCTGATAGCTCCCTCCTTTCGCTGGGTTTGGTACCTGGGAAAGCACGGGGAAGCATGAAAGAAAGAGAACATGCCCAACTTTTGGACAAAATGTGTTTACCCCCCACAGCAGCACTTTGGCCTGACTCCATCATGCAAGACTTGTTCAGAAAAGCTCAGGAAAGCCAGACAAGCAAACTTGTCACACTCCCCATGCTTGTGGTGTGTGCTGCTGCGGACAGGCCCCTGGCTGGACTAGGGATGGTGTTTCCATTCCCTGCTCTCTCAGCCAGTTTGTGCTGCTGTAACAAGATATCACACACCGAGTGGCTTAGATAACAGAAATTTATTTGTCACAGTTCTGGAGGCTGGAAAGTTTGGGGACAAGGCGCTGTCCAATTTGGTTTCTGGCAAGGGACCTCATCCTCCTGGTCATGTCTTCATATGTTGTAGAGAGAGGAAGCAAGTGCTTTCCTGTCTCTTCTTAGGATACTAATCTTAATACAAGGGATCCAACCTCATGACCTAATTACCTCCCAAAGTCCCCAACTCCAAATATCATTACATAGGGGATTTGTGTTTCAACATATGAATTTTGGGGAAACATATTCAGTCCATTGCACCTGCCAATCCCACCTTCCTTCTTCTGCCCACTATGTGAATTTACCAAAGTATGATTTCTCAGTCCCCTGCTGGCAGCTGGGTCCTGGCAGTGTGGAATGGATTAACATGAAGCTTTACTTAGGAACACCAAAGTATCCCAGTGATGGGACAGTCGACCTTAACAAAACTATGGCTTTAGAAAGGGTTGTCTAACAATGGGTAGAATTCCAGCACCCTCAACACACCTTTCTTAAACAGTAGGGTTTCATGAGTTTTCCTTGTTGCCTTCTTTGTAAGAATGATTTAGAAATAATTTTTGAAAGATTTATTCTGCTCTAAAAAGAAACTTTGAAAACTGTTCTACCACCCTCCAGATTTCCCACCTTTCTTTCATGGTTTAATGCTTCACACCATCTCTGTTTTCTCTGCTGGACACCCCTCATGATCCAAACTTCCAAACATTGGGGGGCCCTTGGGTTCAGTCCTTGGCCCTTTTTTTCCTACTCATTCCTTTGGTGTCCCATCTAGTTCCTTGACTTTAAATACCATTGACATGCTGACAACTTGTAAACATATATTGCCAGCCCTGATGCCTCTCAACCCCAAATTTCTCTATCCAGTAGCCTATGAAGTTTGTCTACTTGAACATGCACTAGACATCTCAAGTCTAACATGTCCAATAGTGAATTTTGATTCAGCCATCCCATCTGAACCCATACTTTTTACTTTTTTCCATCTTATACATCACACCTCCTCCCTTAGCAGGTCCTGCATCTGTTGTCTTCAAAATCTATCCCACCATTTCTCACCATCTGCACAGCTTGTACCCTCATCTCTGTGTTTTCTTGCAATAGCATCCGATTTCCTTTATTTGTACTCCTGTCTCCATACAGTCACCTCAGAGCAGCCAGAGAAATCATTTCAAAATATAAATCAGATCATAGCCTTCCCTTGCACAAAATTCTTGAGTGACTTCTCATCACATAGTGAATAAAAACCCAAGTTTTCCCTATGGCCATGAGGCTCTAAGCAATGTAGCCCTATTCCTTCTCCCATGATTCCTTCTCTGACCACTCTCCCGTAGCCGACTGCCTCCCTGCTGTCCTCTCTCACACCAAGAATTCTCTGCCTCCACTCTTTGCACCTGCCTCTCCTTCTGCCTGGACCACACTTCTCCCAGGTATACATATCCCTTCTCCTTCATTTCTTCAGGCCTCTGATGTAGTGTCACCCCCTCATGCAAAGCAAAGTTAAATAACTTGGAATCTAGGAATATAAATTGATGCCGAAGCTGTGCAGCAACACATCAGTAATAGCAGTCCCTGATTCCTAAAGGGATTCACACTTGGGTCTGAGAGGCGCCTTCTTGGAAGCAATGATAGAGGTCACATCCATTTGTTCCTTGTGAAAAAAAAGGATATGGACGTCCAAACAGAAGGAAGCAGCTAGACTGTCTTGGGTTTAATTAGATGGCAGAGGGCTTATGGTTAGGACAAAGAGTAGATATGTCCAAAATACATGACATCCTACCTCTAGTATTATATCAGTGGCTCATTTAATCTTATGATGAAGTAATTTATGAAAAAATATATGTATACATACATGTACAGTTATAGGTAGTATAGATACTTTGTTCTCCTTTGTAGGATAATTGTTTTATAAAGCAAATAGGGTGTTTGTTCTAATTTCTTGAATTAAAAAAAAATTTTTTTTAAACCCCTTTCTTCCAATTTATCTTTCATCCTGTGAACATTCCTCCATAGAGAAACTGGTGGAATGCCCTCTGACATGTCAACTGGTTGTGTCTGTTAAATCATCAATGAGTCTGTTGATTTGGATGCATCAAATTCTTCAGCCTTTTACATTGCCCCAACGGGCTGTTTGTTTAAAAATCCACCCCACCCCACCTTCACACCGATGCATATAGACCTTCACACCACACACTCACTCACTCTAGCTAATTCCATTTGAAAGCAGTTTCCTGGACAAGTGTTGTTCACATCCAGTGTTACTAGAAATCATAGTTCTCCTGTGAAACATTGTGACACAATGGTGGGAATCCAGACAAAACTACTTGTAAATCTTGAAGTAGTACCCTAACATCTTAATTAAAGTCCAAAAAGAGGAACAATTTTCTTTTAACAATTTTGGTACTAGCAAAGCCTACTTACTTCTCAAGAAGAAGTGCTGAGAAACGTAGTATGTGATTGAACTTGACAAGGCCTGACTTTAAAAACTGGGTTCACTACGTCCTTCTGCAATAGAGAGAGCAGCACAAAGGGATAAATGAACAGAGGTCATCAAACTCTTGTCATCTGTTTCAAGCTATATTCTTTTTTTCCTTTCAGAGTTCAACTCAATACCTGACTCCTTCTGCCATTGTTGCCAGCCCTCGTAGAAACATAACTGTCTTCTTGAGCCTTGGCGGTGAAGTGCGACATACTGCATTATACAGGCAAGCAATCTTCAATTCCTTAATGATGAAGGGATCTTGCCTGCCGTATCTTCCTATTTTACAGTATGTCCTGATGGGGGACTCATGTTAAAAGAAAATTAAATATATGTATATATATAATTCAGCATTCTCTAGGACTTCATATGGAATATAGTATAGATAGAGCAGTGGTTCTTGACCACAGCTGCCCATTAAGATCACCTGAGGAGCTTCTAGAAAATGCATAGGCCTCATCTCCAGGGATTGGCCTTAATTGGTTGATGGTATGCCTTAGCTAGAGGGAATATTATTTTCAAAAGTCCTTCCTATTTGCAGCAACCACATGGTTAGGGCAAGTTTGAAAGCATGCTTTATTACCTACAATTTGTTTCCTCATCTTTAAAAAACAGGACTAACGATGTACACTTCCCTGGGTTGTTATTCCCTGGAGAAGATCACATCTTCCCCATTTTGAACCCCTACCACCTTAGGCAGCTGTTTAAACTCTTTAAGACTTAGATTCCTGTTTTGTAAAACGGAGAGTTTAATAAGTATCAACACATAGGTTTGTTGTAAGGATTAAATGAAGTAATGTGTGAAAAGCACTCGGTCTTAGTGCTTGGAATGTATGGGTTCAGTTAGGTTTAGCCACTGTGTGCACGGCCTAGCACGGTATCCGCACCAGAGTAGACCCTAAATAACCATTAATTCTTTCCTCTCTTTCCCTTCCATCTGCTGCTATACTCCATCCCTATCTCTATCCTTTCAAGCCAGGCCTTTGGTATTTAGTAACCAAATCCCTCTAATGGAGACCAAGATGTCTAAACCCAATTTTGAATTTTGTCCTTTATTTAACTATGGTGAAATAAAGGACATTGTGTGTGCGCTTGTGTGATAGGGAACAGACTTACAGACATAGTTAAGAAATTTCTCTGCTTCTAACTTCTGAAAAGAAACCTTGAGGGAGCAGGACCTGTAACCTTGGTGTCTAAGCATTGGGCAATGCCAGGCAGGTGAAAGGACTACAAAACTGCTACAGTTACAATAAACTTCTACTATATTCAAAGTGTGGTCCTCAGACCAGCAGCATCAGTATCTCCAAGGAGCTTGAAAGAATAACATAATCTCAGGCCCCATCCCAGACCCACCAAATCAGAACCTGCATTTCAACACGATGCCCAGGTGACTCATGTGCACATTTAAGCATGAGACATGCTCTTGTAAGATGATACAATGATGGCTGGCCATTGAAAGTACCCGTGAACCTAGCTGACAGGGGTTTCAGTACCGTTTCCTCACTACCACTCCTGCTGTCTCAGTCTAGCAAATCAGTTATTAATGCTAGGACTACACGGGAACATTGTCAGGCCCAGCTCAAGTATGAAGCAGCTAGACACCCGTGCTGTGCATCCAGCCCTACACGGTGAACACCCAGAGCCCTTGTCAGAGTCGTCAGCTATGCCTTTTGCCCATCTCGGGATTTTCAGATCCAATCCTGACCCCCTTGGCTCCTGGCTCATTTTCCCAGCCCCTGGAAGGATCCTTGTCCTTTCTTCCAGGATCTGACAAGCGGTGCTGCTGCTTTATTTCTGACCCCTGGCTTTCCCTCTCTGTCCCTCTTCATGTTGTCTTCTTCTCACTATGGAAAACAGCCTTACCCAAGCTTACCCAGGGTCAAGGGCTTCTAGAACTAGACTGGCTACTGTGACTGGAAATGAGACCAAGAAGGCCAATTCAAGTGGGTCTTGCAAGGCTGTTTGAACCCTTTCTGACATTCATTCTGGCTCTTCAGTGGTGCATGGCAACTGTGCTTGCTGGAGGTGTGAGGTAGGAGACGGAGGCTGTGAACAGTTAGACTACACCCAGCTCGGCAAAGAGAACACCGCAAGTGGCTAACACTCCCCGTCTTCTCTGCAGAAACTACCACTGTGAAATGGCCTGCGTGTTCTGGCCTTTCTCCCGATCCACATTTTCATCTCTACCAGATTAGTTAAGTGAAAGACATGTTCTACTTTGCAAACCACAGTTCTGTTGGGAATGAAACTCAACAAAAGCTGCATCTGACGTGTAAATGGATAGATTGTTCACTCAGCAGTAGCTGAAGGGAACCCACCCTCCCTTGTTTTCCTACAGATAGGGCATTTTGGTTTATTTCAGTGCATATTAGTTGGCCTCTTAAATTATGTATTTTTTATTTTATTCCAGTCATTTCACAAGAAAAACTGACTTCCCTGATAATTAAATTTCCTCACCATGGCAATTATACCATTTATTTTCATTCTACTGCAAGACACCTGTAGATTATTAAGCTGGTGTCAGCTCTCACCCACCCACATACTTTCAGTGAAGTCAAAAAATGGTGTCAACATTTCTTAGGTGTGCCCAGATGATGTGTAGTTCCCACAGTTTCACATCTGGAGGCATGTACCATGTTATTTTTGCATATAGGCTAGCTCATTACATGTTTGGGATTTATTTTAGAGTCTACTAAATTTGGGAAGCTCTGAGTGCAAAGATAGAGCTTTTATTTGGCTAAGTACTACTGATATGTAATTTTAAATTGAATTTACATATACTCATTGATATTATTTGGGGTTTTAAATAATATTTTATAGTACACAAAATCCATTTTAGAGGAAATTTGACTAGAACAAATGATAGCCTACGAGACTGGCATATTTAGGGAAATAATATAGTGAACTCTGTACATTTGGAAATTCAACTGATATGCTGGGTTGACTTGTCCCATTCTGTTTGATGAATTAACTAGCCCCGTCCTGATCACTCCTTCCTTCGTTGGGCTAACACTCACATGTCACCAACTGGACAGATCCTTCTTTATCTAGCCCTAACACAGTATTTTTCAAACTGCCACTTTCAATCCTTTAGTGAGTCATGAAAACTATTTAGTGAGTTTTATGTAGTATTTTTAAAAAACGGAATAGAATAGATCAGAGTACCTCACAGGCAGAAAACATAAGTGTTTTTCTGTGTATGAAATTTTTATTTCTGTGATATGTGTGTGTGTAATTATATGACAATGTAGATTATATTGCTTATCGTGAGTTGTAGTAAAAGGAAGTTTGAAAGGCACAGATGGACTTACTGGTTTCCTCCTGAAATGACTGTGATGTGGAGCTAGAGCATCTTCATCTGTTAAGAAGCCAGTGTCTTTGGGTTGCTATTAAGCGAATGGCCATGGCCAGGACCAAACACTGGCTCTGCCTCCTGTAATTAAGTAATAGTACTGAGAATAAGCTAATTATCAAAATTTGCAGTTCTCGAAGTGTAGCTCCAGGACCAGCATCATCGGGGAACTTATTAGAAATGCAACTTCTTAGGTCCCACTCCAAGCCTACTGAATGAACATTCTGAGGGTGGTGCCCAGTAATCTCTGTGTTAGCAACGCTCCTGGTGATTCTGATGTGTGCTGTTTGAGCACTGGCCTAGAACTATCTATTAATACATGCAATGCAAGGTCGACTCCGGTCTTTACTTCTACTTGTCAATGCAGAACATTATCCATCTGAAAACCCCACCCCAGGTATTTCTGCAGGCCTTCAGGAGGTGCCTCCCACATGATGACGAATGAGTCTGTCCTATGACATGCAGCACTGTGTTTCCTCTGTAGTATGAGTTTATAAAGTTATGCAGAACCTAATAAACTCATACTTCAGGGTTTTGTTTAGAAAACATTGCAGTCCATCCTACTCATTGAATGGTTTTCAATAGAATTCCATATACCAGTAATTCTTTTGTGATTTTTAACTCTATTTTTATGTACTTTCAGAACTTGAACAGTTAGCTTATTTGATATTTCCATAAATCCTATGAGAATTAAATGAGATGACTTATATAAAATGATTTGTATGTGTATGGAACAAAGTAAGAATTTAGTTCCTCTCTGGTAAGATGAAGACTCTTGGCTATTAGTCTAAGAACCCTCCAACAGGGGCATTCCAGTTTCTCCAGCATGAACCCCAGTGTTTGGGGAACTAGACACACATAATTACCTGAGGTTTTCAGCTAAGATAATTAGAGGGGCTAAGGTAAAAGAGGGGCTAAGGAGAATTCTGAGGTCAATCCCAGTGTTTAAGTGTCACATAGAGCTCCCTGCAGACTCAAAGGGGGGCAGAGAACACTAGGTCTCTAGGCTAGAAAATTCTTTCATCATACTGCATACACACTACCCTCCACCCCCCTGCCACACACATGCATTCATGAATATATTCCCTCCAAGAATTGCCTTCCATCCACCTTTGAGCATACTTCCGCTCTCTGTCACTGGGGGCATAAGGCCATGAAGAAGCCATGCTCTTTCCTTGACTTCCAGACATTGGTATAGGTGTAAAAGTGTAAGATTTGGTTTAAAAAAATTTGAAGAGACCATTTACCATGAAAAAGTATTAAAAGTTTTCAGAGAACTGCTCAAAAAGGCTTCAAATCCAGGTGATGTTAAAACATAGTTCTCAAGCCTTCAAAAAATAAACACTTTTCTCTATATAAACTATTCCAAAATACAGGAAATCAGATAACTTCCCAACTGACATTTCAATGTGAACATTTCCTAAAAACCAAAGCCAGACAAAGAAATGACAACACAAAAACAACATACCAATTGTACCTATGATTATAGATGTAAAACTCCAAAATTAAATGTTACCAAATAGAATACATCAGTATATTAAATGTAGAAATGCATAATAATGTGATGCCTTAACTGAAGAATATAAAACAGTTCAACATAGAGAAATGTAATAATGTAATCTATCATATTAGTAAGGGAAAGGAGAAAAGTACATGATTATATAGATGTGGAAAAGTATTTTGATAAAAATCAACATCTATTCTTTGATTCTTAATTATGAAACAACAGCAGAAATGATAACAATGCTTCAGGAAACTTCTATACTGTGTAAAATGCATCTGAAACAATAGCAAGCACATAATAATGGTTGCAAAAAGTAAAAAAAAATAACAAAAATAGATACTATGAGCACCATTACTCAGCATTTTTCTTTATAGTTTTCTATATATGTAAATATCCCTAAATAATATATCGCTTCATTTTTCTATCTTTTAACATTATATAAATAGGATTATATAGTATGTATTCTTTTGTGATTTATTTTCCTCATTTAGCATTATACTTTTGAGACTTCTGTGTTGGTAAGTAGAACTATTATAATGCATTCATTTTAACTTTTTTAGTGTCCCATTGTATGAATATATCATAATTTTTCTGTTCTTCTGTAAATAGGCGTATAGTTTGTGTCCAATTTTTTTGGCAATTACATATGCTGCTGTGAATATTTATGTGTATATCTCTTTGTTCAGGTGCACAATAATTTTTCTAGGATATATACCTAGTAATGGAATTTCTGAGTCATTTGACAAGCATACATTCAACTTTATAAAAATAATGCTGCTATTTTACAATATTCTTGTATCAGTTTATGATTTACCCTAAGTGAATGAAAGTTCCATTGCTCTATTACTCACCACATTTGATATTATACATTAAAAATAAAAATGTTAGCTAATCTATTGAGTATGGAATGGCAGCGCATTATGGTTTTAATTTCTGTTTTCTTACTAAAAACATAGTTGAGCCTCTTTTCATATGTCCTGTTCTCTGAAATGTTTGTTTATATTTCTTGCCAATTTGCTATAGGGTCAGTTTTTTCTTATTAATTTGTAGAAGTTCTTAATATATTTTGACACAAATTTTGTCAGTTAATGTATTGAAATATTTTCTACTAGCGTGTGGCTTGTCTTTTTACTCTGATGATATCTTTTAATCTAATTACCTTCCTAAATGCTCTTATTAATTTTAATAATATCTGTAGGTAGTTTTGTGTTTCTGTGTAATCAGGTATAATAGCTATGAACAATAAGAGTTGTGTTTATTTTCAGTCTTTGTAACTTCTGTTTCTGTATCTGGCTAGGACATTCAGTACAATTTTGAATACAAGTGGTGATGGTGAAAATTCTCATCTTGTTCCTGGCTTTAACTGGAACATTTTTTACATCTCACCATTGGATATGATGTCTGCTTTAAGTTTTGTAGTATACTTTAGGTCTTATTAGTTTAAGGAAACTACCCACTTTTTCTGACTGTAAAATGTTATCAATACCCCGTTTATGTTTTTTGAGATAATCATGTGATTTCTCTCTTTTAATCTGTGAATTTAGCGAATTACCTTATTAATTTTCTAATGGTGCATAGTTTTGCTTTTGTGGAATAATTCTACATAAGTACTATTTGGGGATCTGTTTTGCTAATATTTATTCAGGTTATTTCACATATGTCTATGAGTGAAGTTGGCCATTTTTAGTCTTCTCGGGTTTTAGTATTAAAGTTTTATTAGCTGCCCTAAATTAGCTGGAAGGTGTTTTCTATTTCTTTATTTTCTGAAAAAGGCTATGTGTGATTTTAACTATCTATTCTTTGAATGTAGATGGAATTTGCTTATTAAAAAATCTTAGTATATTTTCTTTGTGGAAATATACTAAGAAATTGACTACTAAGTCAATTTAATGTTTATAGAACCATTAGGGTTTTCTGGCTCCTCTGGTCAGTGTTAGTAATTTATAGTTTTCTACGACTGTGTACATTTCACCTGTTTTCCTTATTGACATAAAGTTTTTCATAAGAGATTCTTAATTTAAATATTTTCTATGTTTGTGTTTATGATAATTTATTATTTCTAATCTCATTTATTTATACCATGTTAAAATTTGTTTTGACCAATCTTGCCAAAGGGTTTTCCCATTTCATTAATCTTTGAAAAAAAATCAACTCTTGGCTATGTTGATTTTCTCTAAATTCTTTCTATTGTATCTTTATTTTCAATTTTGTTGTTTTTTTCTCTTATATTTGTTATTTTCTTCCTTCTATAGATACATTGGGTTGTTTCAGGTTTGTTCTTTTTTTCCCCCCCTAACTTTCAAGTTAATGAACCTTGCTAATTACATTTTTTACTTTTTTCTTTTTAATATAAGCAGTTAAGGCTATAAAATTTCCTCTAAATGACATTTAGGTGCAGCTCATAAGTTTTGATATATTACAATTTCAAGTATTTTTTTTTCCATCATGCTGTCTTTTTTAAACCACGGGTTATTTAGTGTGGTTTTACATTTCTAAATAGTTTTTCTTTTTTTAAAAATCTTAGCTATTTTTAGTTTCTATCAGAAACTATGTTGATACTGTTATTGGGTACATACAAAATTTTGTATGTTTTAACTTCCTAGTAGATTGAAAATTTACTGACAATTTTATCAGTGACCTTCTTTAAGTCTAATAACACTATCATTCTGAAGACTATGACATATTATTAAAATAGCTAGTCCAGCTCTTTTCATTGGAATTTATCCATCTGCCATCTCTTATTCTTCTACAGTCAGCCTTACTGAGTCTTCCCGTTTTAAGTTTTAGTTATGTCTCTCTTAAAGAGCTTTTAACTTAATTTCATTGAACTTTAACTTAATTTAATTTTTTGCAATCTAATAACCTTTGTCTTTGAACTGGCAAGGCAAATACTTTCACACTGATGATGATTATTAAAAGATATAATTTTTTATTTGTGGTAAAATACACAAAGCATAAAATATACCATCTTAACCAATTTTTTAAGTGTACCTTTCAGTAGTGTTAAGTATGTTTACATTGTTGTGCAACCAATCTCCAGAGCTCTTCATTTTGAAACTGAAACTGTATACACGTTAAACAACTACCTCCCATTCCCTGCTTCCCTCAACCTCTGGCCACCACAATTCCGCTTTCCATCTCCATGAATTTGATTACTTTAAGTACCTCATTTAATTGGAATCATAGAGTAGTTTTTCTTTTTATGACTGGATTATTTTGCTTAGCATGCAGTCCTCAGAGGGCATCGATGTTATATAATAGCATGTGTCAGAATCCCCTCCCTTTTTAAGACTGAATAATATTCTGTTGTATGCATATACCACATTTTGTTTATGTATCTGTTGATGGGTACTAGAGTTGCTTGTACCTTTTGGCTATTGTGAATAATGCTGCTGTGAACATGGGTATAAACATATGTCTTTGAGAACCAACATTTGGGTATATGCCCAGAAATGGGATTGCTGGAACATATAGTAATTCTATTTTAACTTTTTGAGGAACCATACAATTTTGCATAATGGCTGCACCATGTTACCTTCCCATCAGCAGCACGCAAGGGTTCCAGTTTTGTCACATCCTTGCCAACACTTTTGTTTAATTTTGTTTGTAGTAGCTATCCTAATGGGTGTGGGATGATTGTGACAATCTCATTGTGGTTTTGATTTGCATGTCCCTAGTGATGAGTGATATTGAGCATCTTTTTATCTGCTTATTAGCCATTTGCATATCTTCTTTGGAAAAATGTCTATTGATGTCCTTTGCCCTTTTTTTTGGTTTGTTTTTTTGTTTTGTGTTTTCATTGAGTTGTTCGGGTTGTTGTTGAGTTGTAAGATTCTTAATATAGTCTGGATATTAACATTTTATAAGATATATGACTTGCAAATATCTTCACCCATTCCATAGGTGGCCTTTTGCTCTTTTGATTGTGCTTTTGAGGCACAAAATTTTTTAATTTTGATCTAGTCCAATTTATTTTTCCTTTATTGCCTGAGCTTTTTGTTTCATATACAAATAACCATTGCAAAATCCAATATCATGAAGTCTTTCCTTTATGTTTTCTGCCAAGGGTTTTGTAATTTTAGCTCATGTTTAGGTTTTTGATTCATTTTGAGTTAATATTTGCATATTGTGTGAGATAAGGGACTAAATCCATTCCTTTGAATGTGGATATACAATTTTCATAGCACCATTTGTTGAAAATGTTGTCCTTTCCTCATTGAATGATCTTAGCAACCTTGATGAAAATCATTTGACTATATATGCAAGGGTTTATTTCTGGGCTCTCTATTCTATTCTATTGGTCTATATGTCTGTTTTTATGCCATACAACACCATTTTGATTATTGTAAGTTTGCAAGAGATTTTAAAATGAGGAAATGAAAATTAAAAAAAAATATTTAGGCTATTTGTGGCCCCTTGAGATTCCATATTAATTTTAAGATAGGTTCTTCTATTTCTGCAAAAACACCATTGGGATTTTGACAGGGATTGCACTGAATTTGTAGATCGCTTTGGATAGTATTGACATCTTAACATTGAGTCCTCCAATTGGTGTACACCAAATGTCTTTCCTTTATCTGTGTCTTCCTTTAGTCCTTTCAACATTTTGTAGTTTTCAGTGTATGTTTTTCACCTCCACAGTTTATTCCAAAATATTTTATTCTCTTTGGTACTATTATCAATGGAATTGTTTTTTATTTCTTTTTGGATTATTCATTGCTAGTATATAGAAATGCAACTAATTTTTGTGTTGGTTTTTTATCCTGTAACTTTGCTAAGTTGTTTATTAGTTCTAACAGTTTTTTTACTTTTATTGAATCTTTAGGGTTTTCTACATATAAAATCATGTCATCTGTGGACAGTGATATTTCACCATTTATCTTCTAATTTGGATGCCTTTTATTTCTTTTTCTTGAGTAATTGTTCTGGTGAGGGCTTCCAGTACTATGTTGAACAGAAGTAATAAAAGTAAATATCCTTGTCTTGTTCCAGATCATAGAGGAAAAACTTTCAGTCTTTCATCAGTGAGTATATTAGCTGTGGTTTTACGTATGACATATGGTCTTTACCATGTTGAGGTATTTTCCTTCTATTCCTAGCTAAAGTGTTTTTAATGTGAAAGAATATTGCATTTTGTCAAATGATTTTTCTGCATCAATTATCATGTGTCTTTGCTTCATCATCACGTTAATATAGTGTGCTATACTGATTGATTTTTGTATGTAGAATCATCCTTGCATTTCAGGAATAAATCCTACTTGTTATGGTGCATAATCTTTTTATTTATTTTATTTTTAATTTTTTTTAATGAAAGTTTATTGGGGTGATAACTGTTAGCAAAGTTACATAGGTTTCAGGTGTACAATTTCAGGTGTACAATACATCATCTATATATCACATTGTGTGCTCACCACTCAGTCAGTTCTCCTTCCATCACCATATATTTGATCCCCTTTACCCTCACCTACCATTCCCCTCCCCCCTTACCCTCTGGTAACCACTGAACTATTGTCTGTGCCTATGAGGTTTGTTTCTTCATTTGTTTTTGTTGTTCTTTTGTTGTTTTCAGTTGTATATACTACGTATCAGTGAAATCATATGGTTCTCAACTTTTTCTGTCTGACTTACTTTGCTTAGCATTATAATCTACAAAAATTTTGGGGATGCAGCAAAAGCACTTTTAAGAGGGAAATTTATACAATTCTTTTAATAAACTGTTGAATTCTGTTTGCTGGTATTTTTTGAAGATTTTTGAATCAATATTCATCAGGGATATTGATCTGGAGTTTTCTTGTAGTGTCTATGTTTGGCTTTGGTTTCAGTGTAATACTGGCCTTATAGAATGAGTTTGAAAGAGTTGTCTTCTTTTCAGTTTTTTGGAAGAGTTTGAGGAGAACTGAAGTTAATTTTTCTTTAAATGATTGGTAGAATTCACCAGTGAAGACATCTGGTCCTGGGCTTTTCTTTGTTGGGAGGTTTTTGATTTTCTGATTCAATCTCCTTTCTAATCATAAATCTGTTCATATTTTCTTTTCTTCATGGTTCATGTTGGTAAATTGTATGTTTCTAGGTATTTTAGCTATTTTATCTAGGTTATCTAATTTGTTGGCATATAAATTGTTCATAATACTCTCTTATAATCCTTTTTGTTTCTGTAAAATCAGATGTAATATCCCCTCTTGTCATTTCTGATTTTAGTTGTTTGAATCTTCTCTCTTGTTTCTTAGTCAGTGTATTTAAAAGTGTATCGATTTTGTTGATCTTTTTAAAGAAAAGCTCTGATCTAATCTTTATCATTTTCTTTCTTCTGCTAGCTTTGGGTTTAGTTTGTTCTTCTAATTTTTTAAGATGTAATATTAGGTTGTTGATTTGAGATCTTTCTTCTTTTAATGTATTTATTACTACAAATTTTCCTCCTAGCTTTCATTGTATTCTGTAAACTATGGAATGTTGAGTTTTCGTTTTCAATTGTTGAAAGTTATTTTCTAATTTCCCTTGTGATTTGTTATTATTTCATTCAGCCAGTCTTTGTTTAAATTCTCCCATGTATTTACTGATTTCTTTGCTCATCATTCTTTGTGTATTTCAGATCTTTTTTTCGAGTTCATTTTTCTTCCCCTGAAGCTCACTCTTTAAAATTTCTTTAGTGAATTAGAGAACAAACCCTGTCTATTTTAGATGCTCTGAAAATATCTTTATTTCATTTCATTTCTTAAAAGATGATTTCACCAAATATAGAAGCCCAAGTCTCAGCATTTTGAAGATATTATGCCATTGTCTTTCTCTTCCAGTAGGTTAAATAATGGCATCTGAAAGATGTCCACATTCTAATCCCTGGAACCTATGAATATGTTCCCGTATGTTATAAAAGGTACTCTACAAATATGATTAAGTTAAGAATCTTGAGATGGGGAGATTATTCTGGCCCATTTGAATGAGTCCAAAGTAATCACAAGGGACATAGATAGGCAGGAGAATCAAAGTCAGTAGTAGGATATGTGATAACAGAAGCAGAGCCTGGTGTGATTGCAACCACACGCTGGCAGCCTCTAAAAGCTGTAAAGGGGCAGGGAACAGACTGTCCCCTAAGGTCTCCAGAGGGAACCAGCCCAGCTGACATCTTGATTTTAGCCCTATAATACTTGTTTTGGATTTATGACCTCCAGAACTGTAAGAAAATAAATGTGTGGGTTTTTTAGCCATTCATTTGTGGGGATTTGTTACAGCAGCAACAGGAAACAAAAGCAGTTGCTTTTGAGACACCTCCTATCAGACTAGTTCAATCATTGATAATTTGTGTTTTTGTCTCTGGCTGCTCAACTTTTAAAGTTTTTAACTTTTCTTTAGACTTCTGCAAGTTTATTTTGAAGTTTAAGTGTGGATATCTTTTTTATTTATGCTGCTTTACTTTCCTAATTGGTGTCTTTGATCACTGCTGAAAAATTCTCATTTATTGCCTCTTCTAATATCACTTCTCCACCAATCTGTTTTTTTCCTCCTGGAACTCCTTTTATGTTTGCAGGTCTTTTTCATTCTGTCTTCCATGTCTCTTAATTTCTCTTTCATGTTTCACATCTGTGTTTCTGTGTGATAGTCCTCTGTAGTTTTACATATCTATTGTCTATATTCTCTTCAGCTGTGTCCCATCTTCTCCTTATTCCACCCGTTGATTTTTTAATAGAAATTGCTATATTTCACATTTCTAAAAGTTATCTTTGGTCCTTTTTCACATATAGTCCGCTTTGATAGTCTCATGCTCTTTCATCATACTTTCAACACTGTTGAAACAAAATATTTACTTCTATAAACATATAAAACATACTGATTTTATATTTGTGTTCAATTATTGAACAGTCTACAGTTTTTATAGCTTTGATAATATGTGTTGTTGGTTCTCCTGACTCTTGCTCATGGTTTTTCATTCCCCCTGTGTTGAGTGAGTCTGTAAGCCTCTGTGCCTTGCAATCTTATATCTATGGGAATTATTTTAGGCATATGTATAGTATTTTCCTCCTGAAAGAATCTGCATTCACTTTGGTTAGGCACTTTGGACAATTATCAGCCAGGAAAGACTTGAAACTAAATTTGAGCTTGGGATTTTGTGTAGTTAATACAAATTCAAGCCTCAAACCTATGTGTTTTGTGGATTTTGTGACTAGAGATTTTAGTGGGAGACTTTTTTTTTTTCATGCCTCCCTTTTCTATCTAAGGCCAAGCCAGAGACATATCACCACTATCTCTTTCTACATGGTACATTTTTTTCTAGGTCACCTAGTAAGCATGTCACACTTTTGATGATATGTGTGTGAGGGGATACCAATCAAACCTTCCACACTGCTCAGGCCCAGGGCTTTGCCACTGTCCTCTCAATCCATTAAAATCCAGGACTTAAGCCACCTGGGACTGGCAGATATCTTCAGGGCAAAACAGACTCTAGTCCTTGCTTATCAGTAACGGGGTTTTCATTTTTTGTCATTTCTAGCCTCTGAGAGTCCATTATTTTTCTGGCAGCTCATGTATACATTAAGAAATGTGGCATCAATATTTCATGCAGCATCTTCAGGTATGAGGTCTCTAAAAATCTAATATGCAGCATTTTTGTAGAGCCCCTTGAATTAGTTAGCTATTTCTGTGTAACAAATGATCTTAATACTCAGCATCTTCAAGCAGCAGTTATTATTTCATAGGTTCCATGGATGCAGCCTCTCTCTCATTAGGCTGCAATCAAAGTGTGCGCCTTGGCTTCAGTCATTTCAAGACTTGAATGGTGAAGGATAGGCTTCTAAGCTCATTCATGTGACTCTCGGCAGGTCACAGAATGTGCACTTCCCGCCTCACTCACATGGCTGTTGACAGGACTCATGTCTTGCTGGCTGTTGGTTGGAGACATTAATTCAATGCCACGTGGGTCTTTCCACAAGGCTCCTCACAAAACAGCAACTTGCTTCCCCCAGAGTGTGGGCTCTGAGAAAGGGAAAGAGAGAGGAAGTAAGAGAAGGCGTTTAACATGGAAGCTATAGTCTCTTTGTAACCTAATCTCGGAAGTGACATCCCATGATGCTTGCCATCTTCCATTCATTAGAAGCAAGACACTGTTTCCAGCCCGTGCTCAGGGGGAAGTGATTACACAAATGTGTGAATACCAGGAAGCAGGAATCACTTGATACCATTTTAAAGGCTACCTACCTGACATCTATAAATTACCTTTCAGAAAAATGAACATCAATGTAGGAAAACAAGATTAAGCATTTTTTCAAAGAAGTAATTTAAGTGTCTCATAAATACAGTAAAACCTTGGATTGCGAGTAATTTGGTTTGCGAGTGTTCATAAGGTGAACAAACATTTCTAATACACTTTAACTTGGTAAAATGAGCAATTTCTTGCAATATGAGTAGTTTGTTCCCGGAACAAATTATGCTCGCAAACCGAAGTATTACTGTATATATATAAAAAATGTATAATGTTTCTAGTAATCAAAGGAATGCTATTTAAAACAGCAATTGGATAACAATTTTTACCTATAAGATTGACAAAGTTCTTTTTAATATCATCAATGTGTAGATGAGAATAATAGAAACTAGCAACCTCTTGCAATGCTAGCGGGAGTGTAAATTGGTATCTATTTTGTAGTTTAATTTGGGAGTATTTCAATATCTTTAAAATACATCTTCAAATATCTATATATAAAACTTATATTAAAATGTATTGTCCAACAGTTTTACAATGAGAGATTCATCCCAAGCGAAAGTTACAAAAGCATGAAGATATTTATGTTAACTTTGCTCATCATAATTATAAACCAATTGGATATAAATGTCCAAAAAGAGTCATCAGTAAATAAATTACCCCACATACACATAAGAGAAAACTGTGCCTCTGTTAAAAATAATATTACAAATCTGCATGCATTAACATGGAAAGATGTACCCAACATATTGTTAGTAAGCAAAATGTTAATAGTATGTATTGCATGATTCATTGTTCAAATACATGTTCAAATACATGTACGTGTAAGAGAAAAAATTACCAAATTACTATTAATGAGGTCATTTCGGGACAATGGAAATACAGTTGATTTTTATTAACTTCTTGTTTATCTGAATTGTCTAAATTATCAATAAACAATACCATAAACATCTATTTCCATAATTTTAAACCAAAAAGTATGTTTTTCTAAAGTAAAATCAAATAAATATAATCCAAGCAACATCCTATAAGATATAACTTCCCAATTATTCAGTAATTTCTTTCTGATGCTTTTGTTAAAAGTTCAGAAATAAACGTGTCACTGCATTGAAAATAAACATATAATCCCAATATTTGTTTTGCATCCAGGAATCCTGCCATTAAGAAATTCCTACTCTTGGGCCGACCGAGTGGCGCGTTGGTTAATAGCTGGTTTGAGATGCCAGCTCTGAGCAGAAGAGCCCTGGTTTGGATCACACATGAGGGCCAGTGACACTGCCCTTTACAGCTAAGATGGTGAACAACAGCTCGACCTGGAGCTGGGCTGCCGTGAGTCGCCAGCTACGGCGTAGGCTGCAGCCCCTGCTGCAGTGGGTTGCCATAAGCTACCATGTGTGGCCGGCAGCCAGCATGAGTGGTGGGCAGCCGGTGTGAGCTGCCAAGAGCCTCAGTGGGCGGCCGTCCAGAGGCCGGCGACCGATCTGCCTCACCCGGGAAGAGCGCAATGATAATACCAACATGGGCCAGTGAAGCAACATCCTCCACAACTAGACTGAAGAAGAAAAGGTCAGCAACTTATCTGTTCCCCTTCTTCTGATTCCCCAGTGCTGTTCTCTTCCCCTAATTCTCCAACAAAATCTTAAAAAAAAAGAAATTCCTACTCTTGACCCACAGATAATTATGCAATTAATCTAATTTTCACATTGAAGCAACATTACCATACTAATAATTAAAATAACCAAACTTCTTATAATGCAATGTGCAATGTACAAATCAATTTTTGCAATATCAGTTCATTTAATCATTAAAATCCTTCTATGAGACAGGCACAGCAGTCCTTATCCGTTTTACAAATGAGAAAACTGAGACTCAAAGAAACCAAATAGTTTGTGTAGAACATGATTATTGGCAAACAGAAGAATTGAATTTAAGGATTCTGCACCATCACCCGCGGCACTGGAATCCTTTCAGCTTCAAACATTTGTGCACACCCATTCCAAGCTGAGGCACTCCAAGTGCAAGGAGCAAAGAGGTAGAGAACATTGCTCTGTCCTTGAGAAGTTTATCTCAAGACCTGCAGGTACCCTTCTCTCCTAACAGGCAGTTTTGTAAATAAAGGTCTGGCACAGATCTTTTTATATGTTATGCACTCTGAAACGCTGATACCCCTCCCTCAGCGACTGAGTCTGTGAGTGCCAGTCACATAATGTCTGCCTATCACATAGTGGTATCCATTGCTGCATTTTACATTTTGCCAGAGTCAGGGGTGGCTAGATTCTCTAAGTTCAAGAACTTTCCTTAGTTGTTAACACTGTGCAAAGTTAAAACATCTCCCATTACACCACTAATGGGAGTGGAGAATCTATGGTGCCCAACAGGTTACTGCAGCATCGTAGATGAAAATGTAAAATAGTCCTCACAGGAAAATGGAAAATGTGCCCTCGCAGCACTATGCCTTGACTGCAATAAGGAGTCAGGAAATGGTAGTTGGAACTCTGCAGGGTAATCTTAGAAATTTGAATTCTAACCATTGGATTTAGTTATTGCTTTAATTTCTATTTGATTTCCACTTTTAATATCTATGCCATTTTATGGGTATTAGCATGAAGTTCTATTTCCTTAGTTGTGTTGTGTAACATTCCTTATCTACTTGTATTTTTAAAATACCCCAGCTCTGCTTTAAGAAAAGAAAGTTCCATGTATCATTATAAAGCAAACTTCGAAAAGAAAAAGGAAAACTCTGGGGCAGAATTGGTATCATGGCAAAATGACCCCATATTTAGAGTTTGGTCTGAAATGTGATTATATTAACTTTAGTTCATGAATTTAGTTAATATATTAATTATCTTCATTACATTTCATTTAGACTGTGAACCTCCATTTTGAAATAATAATTTTTATTAATAATAATAAATGTACTCAAAGCCCTGTGTTTGTTTTCACTACCATCCAAAGGGAGGAATCAATTAAATGTTAGAGCACCTGTGGCATAAGGCAAAAGGAAATACAATACTATTCAGGTGACTTAGTGGGAAGTAACAAGGATCCCTATTCCCCAACTTACTAATTGTGTGATTTTGCATGAATCACTCAGCCTCCCTGAGCCTGTTTCCTACTTGGAAATTATGGCTAGTAATGGTCATAAGAGTTGTTGTAAGATCAAACATGATTATTCATCTAATGATACTAGGTCATATTTATTGAAAATTTACTAGGTCTGGTGCTATTCTAAGTCCTTTAGGCAAATTATTCATCACAATATCATTTTCCAATAAGTACTATTATTATCATTACTCCAAATGTATAGACAAGGAGACCAAGGCACAACATGGATTGAAGAACTAGCTCAGAGCTGTGTGGCTTATAACAAAGGCAAGATTTCAGCTCAAGCAGCTTAGATCCAGTGCTCATACCCATAAGCCACTGGGCCACAGGGAAATATTGCCTTTCCAGTAAAATATCTAGTTGGGTTTTAGCTCATAATGGTGCACAGTGCAAAATAGTTCTTATTATAGTTAATGCCTGTCAAATGTGGTTTTAAAAAACCACCTTGCAGAGCGGTATAGTAAAGATAAAGACAACTTGTATGTGAGACGACATGGCACAGACCAGCTTTTCAATATATGCACAACGTCTTTTGGATTCATTTCTTCATAGCACAGAGTAAAAGAACTGGGTGAAGAGAAGAGACCCAGGAATGTGTCATGGGGTAGCAATGGGGGACATGGGGCCACTATGGGTTTCAGAGGAGGAGATGTGAAGACTTCTGTTTAATCCTTCTTGTGCTCCATTCTGTGGCATCAGCAACCATTGTAGAAGCCCAAATTCTTGCTATTCAGCAAAAATATCTTCTCTAGTATGAAATTGCCATTGCAGGAAGGATTCTCTAGTAGAAAATCTTTCACTCATAGTGGAGCAAAGGAAGATGCTTAAATATGTTTCAATGCTGAGAGGAAAGAGCCCATGCAGAGAAGGTTGTTGAAGACACGAAAAGAAACTAGTTGAACATAATGGTTAAAACAAAGGACTTGGGATTCAGTCAGACTTAGAATCTATCTCCAGCTCTGCCACTCCCAGGGAGTCATCATACTTATACCCTCCAAGCTATTATTTATCTGGAAATGGGCATAACAATAGTTTCAACCTCATAGGACTCTTGTGAAGGTTGAAGGGAATATTGGTTGTAAATCGCTTTGTGCCGTAGCTAGCACCCAGTGAGAAACAAATATTAGTTTGTGTTATGATCATTATTGTAGTTGGTGGAATAAAGGCCCTGTGTAGCGATGATAGCACATTGTCTATGCTAATGGCTCATAGCAAGTGCCTATTATCCAGTTGTTATTGTTAGCGACATTGTTGTTATTATGATTGTAATTTTCACTAACTTGTTATGGTATTTAGGCTCTGTTCCCCATTCATAACTTTGACCTTAGAAAAGATCATTTCACCATTTTGAACCTTGTTTTCTCCATCTGTAAGATGGCAGAGTTAGGCTAAATCAGTGGTCTCTGAACATGGACAGGTAAACCTGTGCTAGGTCATAAGGGCTTTCTTTGGGCCATGTTGAAATGTCTATAAAATGGCTAGCTATTCTTCAGTCCTTCCTACATTTTTACTGTTACAGTGGGCTGCTCCCATAATAGATGCCTAACAATGTGAAACAGGTTTGGAACTGGGTAAGGGGTATGTAGAAACTGGGTTTGGAGGTGTATGTAGAAAAAAACCTATATTGCTATGAATGAAATGTTAGGGATGATATTCATGAGGGCTCAGAAGAAGAGGAGAGCTATAGAGGAATTGGGTGTGAAATGGTCAATACAGTGGTTTGAATGATTCCCCTCCATAAAACAAAATTCTGTCCACGTCCTAATGCCTGTAACCTGTGCATATTTACCTTATATGGCAAAACTAAGTGTTAAGATGAGATCATCCCATTATCTGAATGAGCCCGAAATCCAAGGACACATCTTGTAAGAGACATAAGAAGAGGGAGGGACACAGACACACAAAGGGGAAGAGGTGATGTGACCTCGGAAACAGAGAATAAAATGACACTGTTCTTTTATGCCAACCACTTTGTGGTAATTGGCTATAGCAGCTATAGGCAACTTAAATAGTCTATAACTTAGATGTACTACCTTGCCTCCGTGGAGGAGAGGGGGGGGGAGAGGGAGAGAGAGAGAGAGAGAGAGAGAGAATTAAACCAGCATTGCAATAAAGAGGGACAGCAGTGATGAGAAACAAGATAGGAGGAGAACATGGGTGCCTTGGGACTCCGGATGTACTGAGAGCAACCTACTTAGATGAAGAATCAGGAAAGTTTTTCCACTGCAGGTTGAGCAGGAACAGAGGGTGCCCGCTCTCTTTCTTTTCTTGCCTCTGTGTGTTTACAGTCCATGAGGGACGTGGTCTATATTCCTGAATCTCTACTCTTCCCACTGGAAGGGATGTAGGTTGAAGCTGCCTGGCCGCTAAATCTACTGGTCAAGAGTGATGAAGTAGAGCACTACACGTGGTACCAAACACCAGAAACGCTGCCAGATGTATGCGGGACAGCCCCTGAAGTCTCAGCAGCCAGGGCTGCTTATGAGAGGGGAAGCCTGCATCCTACCAGTTCCAGCACACCCTGATTTTGCAGCACACTGCTAATTAGAATGTCCCTTGGCCTTTGTGAGACTGAGATAGCAATGGACAGACTAAGAGTTAGTCCCAGCTTACATTTCAAGAAAAGTTTGTCAAATCAAGCCATGAAAAAGCCACTGGTATGAAGATAAATTCCATTAGCTTTGGTGGGGATACATATGTAAGGGTGATGTAGGGGCCTCTTTGTGTCATTTTTGCATTTCTCTGCACTGTAATTTTTCTTCTTTAAAGCATTTTTGTTAAGGATGCATATGAGCATTGATAAACTAGACAGGAAGCTTGGGGACTATGAATACGTGTAAATACCAAGTCAGACATTTTTTAAGGATGTCATTTATTCTAAAGTATGTAAGAATTACTTTAAAGCCATTAGTGTCTGAAATTCTCTAAAGGTACAAGCACATTTTAAAAACACACTTTTCCAATCAGGCTTTAATAACGCTAAAGGCAGATCTTCTTTTCTTCAACAAGAAAGAAACCAAAAATATTGCTTTTGACCTGACAAACTATAACATCTGCCTGTAAGCCTTTTTATCAGGATCTCAAACACAACATCTTGAGGTGCTCAGCTCTAAAGAGTGATTCTGAGTAGAAACTTCAAGGGAAAATCTGTAATGTTGACTTGGGTACTATAGATTCTATATTTGCTGGTAAGTCAAACCTTGAAGATCATTTATTGTTTGACTTTAGATTACTGCAGATTTTGACATGTTTCTTTTGTGTTTCCTTTGCCATCTTGAAATCAGAGGCAAAGAATAATCCTTTATTCTTTCTTACTTTCACTCATCATTGAATTGTATGTTAGCATCTGTACATTGCAGTGTGCCCTATAAAGCACTGTGGGTAACATGCAACAAGGATAAAATATTCAATTAAGTGTCCAGTGTCAAAGCTCCTAAACGAATTATGAAAATCTGCCAGCCTTTAAAAGCAAACTTCTCTTTACAAAAGAACAATTTAAAATAAGAAAGACAATCATAGCCACTCCATTTGCATTTTTTTTCCAGCAGTCTTCGCAGACTTCCATCATCTCCTGGTGCTTCCCTTCTCATATATTTCAGAGAAAGTCAATAGCAGTTCTAGACTAATATTCTTGCCCGGTGAAGACTTACCAGGA
This sequence comes from Hipposideros armiger, assembly GCF_001890085.2. NCBI lineage: Eukaryota > Metazoa > Chordata > Mammalia > Chiroptera > Hipposideridae > Hipposideros > Hipposideros armiger. The sequence goes on along the minus strand of NW_017731445.1, from coordinate 2,992,695 downwards.
ACTATTTTTACCAGCTTTACAAGCTTTGCTCTTTGCATGTTTTCTGAGAAATTACAGTCTGATGACAATTGATTTTAACTGTGGATAGGAAAAAAGGTTTGGAAGGAAGAGAACCCTTATTGTGATGATACTTTTGCTGATTCCAGGAACCGGTGTGATCTGAAGTTGTAGGCACTTGCCTGAAACGATGTAGGGTGTTTTCTCTCTCTCTCTGTCTCTCTCTCTG
>NW_017731445.1:2963443-2992274 GCF_001890085.2 Hipposideros armiger | reverse complement strand
AGAGATTTTGATTCATGGCACCAAGAATGGGGAAGGAGAAAGATAAAATGGACAGATAAAATGGACAGGAAATGGACAAGAGGGAAAAAGAAGAGAAAGAAAAAACACTGCACAGACACTGTGTGTTCTCAGCCTCTGTCCCGATGACATATTTGCTCATTCATTTGAACATGAACCTGGAATTAATATTACTTCCTGCAGACAAAACAAATTGTCCCTTGGGGGCTTCAGGCATTTATTTCACCTTCCCCGTATTCCCCATAGTTTGACTTGTAGAATAAATAGAAAATAACTTTCAAACCAAGCAACATGTTGGAGGTGACAATTTTGTGATGTCTGTAAATCTGAACTTTCTACTAACCACTCTGTGTGAAGCACTACTCATGTCAGCAAGATGATAATTAAAGGACACTTCTATTGCTCTGTTGGTATGTTGAACCATTTGAAAATATGTGACATGCAATATGATCATGGAAATAAATTATAATTACTTCTATATGTGTTTGATATAGCCATCCGAAAGAATACCTGAGGATTAAATGATTGACCCATAGGAAACACATAACACAGAGTCTGGCACCTAGTAAGTGTCCCATAATATTAGCTATCATTATTATTACCTAGGCTTTCACTTCTTGTCAAAAAATTGATTTTGCTTTAGAAACTGCATTTTATAGGTATTAGAAGAAATTGGAAAAACAAAGTGAATTGAAAACTAATGTTTTGTGTCAACTATAATTTAATACATATATAGTCATGGGATGTGGAGTATAGTGTGGGAATGGAGTCAATGGAATTATAATAGATAAGTATGATATCGGGGGTCGGGAGCAATGGATGGGGGAGGGGATTGTCACTTTGTGAGGGGTGAAAAGGATAACTATTGCATTTTTTTGTACACCTGAAACTAATAATAATAATAATAAATAAAAAGAAAACAAATGTGAATAGTCAAACGGTCCCAGAAGACAAAAATAAGTTTTGTCTTCCCCACACCAGAAGTTTGCACATGCTCCAACCTCATTTCTAATCCATATTCCTAATTCAGTGAAATGCATATTAACTTAGAGCCATGGTGAAAAAGCTATAGGATCCGGAGTCAGATTCCTGTTAAAACCCTGCCATGGTCGTTGTGATGGGGGTAGTTACGTTAGGCGTAATTCTTAGTAGCATCATCTATGTATTGGAAATAATTGCCCTTGTGGTTAGAGGGAAGGTAACATGAAAAAAAAAAGTGAAAATTAGGTAAGGTTTTGTTTTAATCTGCTGTGATATAAGCATGTTGTCTTCTGAGGGCTCATTACTGAATCATCTAGGAAAGTAGCTATCAAGACCTTGACTTATACAGTAGTCCTAGCACTCTTCAACATCCTTGATAAGTCCTTTGACTGAGGTCTACCTTTCCCTGGGGTCAGGCTCTTCCCTCCATAGCCTCTCCTTTCTTTTCTCCTTCATGGAAGGCCCTGGGGATGTAAACATGCCCCAGGTGGGATTCCTGCCCTGCTGGGCGCTAGGGAATCAGGCCATATTCTGACATGAGGAGAGCTCTATGCTGGGCATGTGCAGAGAGACATCAGAGGAGGAAGAAGGAAGTCACTGAAGCTGCCTGGAGCAGTCCAGGAAGACATCAGGGAGGAGGCTCCCCTTGTGCTGGGCCAGGGGTCAGCAAACTTTTGAGACAGAAGAGCCACCAGGGGTCAGCAAACTGTGGCTCGTGAGCATGTGCCTCTGAAGTAAAATTGAAAATGAAAATAAAACTATCATAGTTTAATTTATAAAAATTTTAACGGGTATTATTCACATAATGGTGGTTATGTAAAAATACATTTATGGCTCTCGAATAATTTTTAAATCGTTGTGAGGGACAGGATTGGCTCTTCCAGGGATCGGCAAACCTTTGAGATGGAACGAACCCAAAGAGCTGCACATGGCTCATGAGCCGCAGTTTGCCGACCCCTTGTGCTGGGCCATAACGAATGAGTAAAATTTCTCCCATCAGTGAAGGTGTCTGTAGGAGAAGAACATGGCTAACAAAAGACATACTGGGTATCGTATGTAAAGCTGCGACCCATGTACACCTATTTCCAAGCAGGATTTCTAGACAAAAACGTTTACTTAGATGGAAAGCTGTAGAATATAATTAGCTAGTACTAGTAAAACTCAAAAGCAAAATTAAAATGTTTAGAAATTTCACTTTCAATATTAATGATCATATTTATTGCTTATTATATATCAGACTGTCCAACATACTTTGTATGTTTTAACTCACTTAAGCCTGACGTGCTCTTGAGGACACGACTATTATTACACTCATTTGACAGATGAGAAAACTGAAGCACAGAGAAGTTAAGATATTTGCCAAAGATTACACATCTAGGAAGTGGAGAAACAGGGATTTGATCCAAGACCATCTGGCTCCGGATTCTAGGCTTGTATCCACGACACTCTACTGCCTCTACAGCAACAGTCTGGAAGTTGAAATATCAAGACATTATTTCCAACGCTTTAAAATATTATTTACTCTACAAACCAGTCTAGGTGATTTTCTAAAAACAGGCTTTCGCAGTTTTTCAGTCAGTGCCAAAGAGTGTAAAATGGAAGTTTGGGGGATTTACTAAGAATTCAAGAATGGCTTTCAAATTCCTGTGTAGACTGCCATGGGAATAGAAGTTACTCGGGTTATTACTATGAGTGTCCGCATTTCATCTGTCCATCACAGGGAGGATGCTGAACCCTTTCATCCTTACTTCAGTGAGCAATTTAATCAGCCAATCAATAGTCCATGTCATAAAGGCAATATAGTTGAATTTATGTTAAAAATTACCATGAATGAAAATCTGAGGGAAGTTTGTTTTGAAAAGCAGAGGAAAAGGTTTTCCTGTATTCCGAGTGACCCGTTATTGTCCTTGCTGATAGATTTTGAGCTCTCTTCTCCATTTGTAGGTGAAGAATCTGATTTGGCTGTTGTGACATGACATTCAGGTTGCCACATTAAAATTATTATTATTATTATTATTATTATTATTATTATTATTATTTTATAACATCACAGCTCTTGCTGTATGCTTGATAAATCCCAGGGTCAGAAGTTCATTACTGTAAGCAGTCTTCTTCTGGCCAGCTTCCATCCCTCTAAAGGTGACTGGGAATGTGTACCTTGAAATACCAGCATCTGTGAATTTTCTGGGGAGTTCTCTTCCTTTCTCTTTCTCTCACTCTCCTACTTACCTTCCTTTCTTTCCCTTTCTTTCCTGTCACACATCCCCCCTAAAATGCTACGCTATCCTCTGCCTTTGGATTGAAGAATGGCCTTGATTACAAATGCCTGCTCAGACAGGGCCAGCCTCCCCCACAAAAAAACCCCGCTGTGGCCTTGGCAGCATCTCAGGTGGCACTTTGAGCTGTGCAGAGACGCTCAGAATCTGCTGCAGCTCTTGTCTCTTGATTAGGCCCCAGAGAAGGCTTCCAGGAAGAGCCACACTTGTCAGCTGTCAGTCAGGAGGCATCCTGTCCCTCCCAGGCACTACCCCTGCCACAGGGGGGTGACCAGACTGTAAAATTGAAATAGACTTCAGTGGGATGCCAGAAATTCATTTTCTTCCTTGGATGCTTTCATCTCACTCATTTCACTGTGTTTACAGGCCCACAGGTTTCCTGAGGGCAGCCATGATTTAGATTTACAGTTCCCCAGGCAGTCTGATTCCGAGGAAAAGTTATAACACCTGTAATGTATTACTGTCTCCTAGAGAGGAGCAAAGAATGTCAGGGGCTGCAGGGGTTGGCTTCCCCAGTAACTGCAGTCTCTGTCTGCATTGCAGCACTGAAAAATGCAGGCTGGGCTGGACAAGCCTTAGCCTCTCTCATTATCTGCCTGCACATAAGCACACAACACACTCAGGCTCTTAGAGATTTGGTGGTGTTAATGGTGATGGTGGGGGAAGTGGTGGTAACTTCAGTGTGTCATATAAGAGGCTCTGCATAGCAGAAGTCGAGGCAGCCATTCTCCGGACAGTGGACAGGACAGAGAGAGTTCAGATATCAGGCCTAGAAACTAGAGTGCATTGGGCGCGGGGGCAGGGGGGGGTACAGGAAACATAAGACAATCTGGCTGTGACGGGAAGGGGTTGCTGTTAGCAAAAGCAGAGCTCCCTGCAAAGGCTTGTCGCTCTTGTTGATTGTTTTCAGTTAAAATTTGGTGCATCTTTGCTAAGAGAAGTACTGTGGAATCGGCCTTAAGGTGCGTCCTGAGGGGGGTTGGCATATGGGTGAAGGCAAGGTGACTAACCCCTGCCCTGCAAGGCATAGACTCTGCGGTCATGCTTAGGTAGGAACTCAGCTCCCTCGAGGGCCTGGATGCTGCCACTCAGCTCAGCACCCACTTCGGGAGCAAAACCACAACAAAGCCACTTTCTGAAATGGAAGGAGGTAATGGGCATTTGAAATGTCGAGTCAGGTTTATTCTCCAGCTTTTCTCTAGCACAGGCACAGGGACATGGAGATCTGAAGGCTTCATTAGCCTTCCTAGAGTTGCCTTATCCTTGTTCTTGAAGATCCCATCTGAGATCCACTCACTATTCCTGACATGTCAGCGTTTGCTCGGGCTTCCCTAAGGGTGGACAATATACTGAGACACTCATTAGCTTCTCGCCTCATTCTGCTCTGCAGTCTAGTGTGTGGGAGGGGCCCCTGGCTCTTGCTGTGAGCTGTTCAGGTCAGCGAATAGGGAGACCAACTGAGTAAAGGTCGAATCACCAAGCAGAGATCCACACATAGGACTGTATAGTTAAATGTGGCTTGTTGTTAATAAAAACTTGTGTACCGTTGGGAGACTGTGTCCTCCAGAACCCAAAGATAATCTCAAAAAATGAAAGAACATTATGGCCTCTAATATCAGTGTTCATCTTGACCCTCCCGTGATATCAATGTGTAGGGACTGCCTACAGTTATAAGTTCGGTACATCATTTTTCAATTGGTACTAGACTTTCTGTTTGATGTGATCTGGGATACTAAAGGGGAAAAGGTCAATCTTCCTTTAAGTTTTAACATTTCAGCCAAGATTATTCATTTTTAAGATGTAGAGTCATTTGAAGGAACTGGCCAAAAGTTTGAGGATCTCAAAAGAAAAAAAAAATCTATCTATCTATCTATCTATCTATCTATCTATATGTATATATATAATCTATCTATCTTAATGAGGCTAAATGTCTGGGTGGGTAACAGAGAGGATATAGCACCTAGAGGGCTTAACAAACCCTGTTTCCTTTGCTTCTAGAAATACATTTCCCAGTTTCCCTTGCAATTAATACAGACATGGTTGTCTTCTGGCCAACTTCCAGGTCTGGTCCCATGTTGTCCTGCACATGCTCTCTTTCCCCTTCCGTTGGATGGAGGCAGAGGAGAGCGAGGCCCTAAAGCACGTGGAACCCCATGACACGAGGAGCCTGGTTGCTGAATGACAGCATGGAGCAGAGGCCTCATGGCGCCCTGCTCCCTCACTCTACTAAACATATACTCATATTCCATCCCATGTTGGACTCTAACAAGCTCTTATTGTGTCAAACCACTGAGCTTTTGAGACTTGTATGTTTTATATGATGAAATCAGTGATTTTTTGTTAGGTTAAAAGCAGTACAGAAACACCATCTCTTGATAAATGTCAATGTACCTGCCCCATCCCGCCCCCATTCTTTGTTGCTAATGGACTTTTTCTTTATCCATCACCAATGTTTCACTTTGTTGAGCAAGTTCACCTTGCCAAAGAAGACAGGCAAGATTGCCAATTTGGAAAAATACCCCAGAGCACATGCCAATGTGCAAACACTAACACAAAGAAAGTGTTCAGAACAGAGATTACATTAGACAGGCTTTTGCTTCCATTCAATCCAGTTTAGAATATTAATAATCTTAAAGAGGGCATCTCTTCTTATGTACAACAAATAAATAAAATGGTTTGAAAAATTTTGCAGCATTCTTAATGTAAAATTACAGGTAGGTAGAAATAATAATAGCTTTCATTTATAGTAGACTTAATATGGGTCAATCATTGTGCTAAGCATGAATTATTTCCTTAAAAGATAAAGAAATTGAGGCCTGGGAGGTCATGTAATTTGCTTAAGTTTACATAGCGAGGAGGCAGCAGATCCAGGAATCCAATAATCTAAGACAGCCTGGCTCCAAAGTCCATGCTGTTAAATACCATACTTCCCCTAATGAAAGATCAACAAATATCAAGTAATCCTTAAGATGAATGGTGCATTCTGACCATCTATAGTGAAAAAACAAATCCATATTTCTGGACCAAACAATCTGCTTTAATTTGCTTTTCATAACACAGGCCTTTGAAATGTCAGGGACATGATGGCCACTCTGCATAGGACTTCCAACAAGCAGGCTGTTTAATCAGCTCTGAATCCACACTGTTGATTTTCCTTCCCCATGGACATGTTTCTTGGGATTTATGTGATTTTTCTGCACTACAATCTACTGTGCCCATATCTCACCTTATCTGACCTTGTTCTCCAGGGAGCACAGGCCCGCATCCTGTGACAAGAGCAAACCCAGGGTGAAAGAGACATTAAAAGTGATGCTGGCTAAGCTCCCTAAAGATTTAGCTTTGATTTTTATTCTTCCACAAGATGTTACTGCCATGATAGCATTCCAGCATGGCTTGGGACAGATACAGCACAATTTTTTGCTATTCCTATATTAAGAATGTGTTCTCAGAAACAGCTGGTGTGTTACAAATGCAACTGAGTGCCTTAAGAAGTGGGATGATTGGAAACCCACTCCTAAGCACACAGGCTGTCGATATTTGAGAGTTGGGAAATGACATAGCAGCAAGAGGTGTGATGGGGACCAGAGGAGGCTGCGCAGGAGAGACCAAGCTCCCTGGGTCTGCTGGCTTTGTGAATCCGTCTTTCACCTAATCATGACTGTGGAGGGCTATTGTGGGAAGTAGTTTTGTTTGTAAATCCATTCTCAGATCTTTGCAGTAAGATGTTGGCTGAGAAGAATGCTTTATGACAGTCTTCATGTACAAACATGGATGGCATATGGGTAGCTGTGAGCAGTCATTCTTCACTTCTTCTGAGATAAAATGGTCAAATTAGTGTGGAAGGACTTTTTGTTCAATTGGATATTAAGAAAATGCCCCAATATTAATGAACATATTAGCAATAGCAGCTTCACAATCTCTTAAAAATAATCACAACTAACATTAATAGAATAATATGTAGTTTGCAATTCAATTTACATACATTGTTTTAATTGATATTTCACAAAAGTTAAGTGACGGGGCAAATGTCAATGTGATCCCCATTTTAAAGATGAAGAAACTGAGATTTAAAGCAGTTAAGTAGCCTGTCCAGCTTACCTACCTAAGAAGTGATGCTGCATTCTTACCTCTCTGAACTCCCTCCTTCTTGAATCTCTACTTTTGGTTTCTAGGACAGCATATCTCTGATTCTTTATTTACCATCTTGATCATTCTTTCCCAGTTTCATTTCTTGGGTATTTTTTTTTTCTGTCTTTCTTGAAGTACAGACCTTTTTCCATAAACTCTCATTAGGAAGACTCATCCACGCCCATTAGAAGGAAACCAAAGATTGGTTTGCTCAACATTCACTTCAACCTCTTTCTACTTTATCTTCCCATACAGTAGAAGCTGGAAAGCTAAAAATTACATTTCCTAGACTCCCTTGCAGCTAGTTTTCAGGGTCCAGAATAAGTTTGCCAATTGGAAAATAAGTAAAATATCTGTAGTATCTTTATTGAGGTATAATTCACATGTCATACAATTCACCCATTTAAAGTGTATAATTCAATGGCTTTTTGTACATTCACGGAGTTGTACAACCACCACAATCAAGATAAAATATACTTTTTGGAAGGTAAAAGTGATGCCAAAGCCATCTATTTGCTGCTTTTGATTGTTATTGCTGGCATGTGTAATCATAGAAGCATTGGGTTTTTTCTGCAGCAGTTTTGTAGTATCCAGTCACTGACTTCCTATACGTCAAGAGGCAGTTGCAGCAGCGCAATAGTGGCTTCCTGATTACTTGATTGAGCTTCCTAATTGTGATGGTGATTATAGTTTTTCTAGCATGTTATTTCTGCAGCCATTTTCTGGGCATTATTCCTGGAAATCCAATTTAGAGCCTGCTCCTCCAGCCTTCCTAATGATTTCATGAACACAACTCTATACATTAATTTTTTGCTGAAAGCATGGCAAGAGTTGTTTTGTTTTGTTTTACAAATGGACCAATTTAAATTAATCTTTATATCTTTAACTTCTAACTAATCTTCTGTACCTTGAAAGGTACCCCCATAGTCAACATACCCCAAACTGAACTGATTATCTTTATTCACAAGCCTGGTCTTTGTCCCGATTCTCTTACCCTAGTGAATGGCTCTGCCCACCAGCCCAGTTATCAGGTCAATAACCTTGGAGTCATCCATAACTACTTTTCCTTCCAACTTCCCTTTCTTCCTCTACAATCAATTAATCCTAGATCTCAAGGTTCTCTCTTATCTCCACTTAGACCTTCTTTCTCTGTTGCTCAGACTTACAAAGACTAGCAGTCCTACTCCTAACTGGACTCCCTCCCACTATAGAATCAGCCCACATAGAGGCCAGAGAGATTTATCTAAGGTACCATTCTCATATTACCATGTTCTTAATCCTTCAGTGACTCCCCTTGCCTAATGAGTAAAATGTAAAATTTAAGTTCATTACTATGGTGTTCAAGGCCCTTCATGACTTGGCCTCTGTCTAGCTCTCTCAGCTCATTTTCTGCTGTTTTTCTTTTCTCACATTTTATATGTCAGTCATATTAAACTATACACTGTGACTTTTCACACTCTTCTTTTTGAGCATACAGTTTCTCAACCTTAATTTTACTGTTGAATTCTTATTTATCCTTCAAAAACCCTACTTAAGTATCAGCTCTTTTACTGTTGAAGTCCTTACTGACCAACTTCTGTAAATGTCCCTACCACAACTCAGTAGAATCAATCACTCCCTCCTCTCTCTCATTCTTTATCTCCTACCCATATCACATGGATTGTGCTTGTCCCACCATCCGGTACTGTGTCTTAAACCTGTGCACCCAAAGCATCCATCACAGAGCCTGGCACACAGCAGATAATCAGAATATAGTTGAATAACTTAATTGAACTGGAAGCTATTATCAGATTCAATCATCTTTTCACTAAATGTTTAAGAACAAGGTGGCTAAATCACATATTGATATCAGTGTGGGCTCCAGTCTCCTCTGGATTTGAGACATTGTGGTGTAATGAAGAAAAGACTCTTCTCCAGAAATTCTATATATAGATTTATACTCAGAAGGTTGAAAGTGGAGATTTCCACAGATATTTTACACCAGTGTTCATAGCAGCATCATTCACAATAGCCAAAAGATGAAAACAACACAAAAACTTATTAGCAGATGAATAAACAAAGATGCAGCATTTATATATAATAGAACATTATTTAGCTTTAAAAAGGAAGGAAATTTTGTTGCATGCTACAACATAGATGAACCTTAAAGACATTATACTAACTAAATAAGCCAGACACAAAAGTGTGATTCCAATTATATAAGGTACCTGGAGTAGTCAAAATCATGGAGATGGAAAGTAGAATTGTGGTTATCAAGAGCTGGGACAGGAGAGAGGGAATGGAAAGTTATTGTTTAATGGACATAGAATTTAAGTTTGGGATGATAAAAATGTTCTGGAGATGAAGAATGGTGATGGCTGCACAATTTAAATATATTTAATGCCACTAAACTGTACAATTAAAATAGGTAAAATAGTATATGTTATGTATATTTTACCACAATGAAAAAGTACTGTTCTGTTCAGGATACATGAGTCGTATTCTCAGATTTTCCATCAAACAGCTATATAAAATTCAACTTGACATTCTACTTTCCTAGGATTCAGTTTCCTCACCTATATAGAGAAATATCTGAAGTAAAGTCTTAACAGCCCCTTTTACTACAAAATGATTTTGCAGCCTACTGGAAGATTCAGTTCTGTTTGGTTGAGGACCCATGTTAATGACCCTGGAGAACCTTTATAGCTTTCCTCCAGCAGACTCATGGGGGACAACTGAGCTTCCGCAGAATGGTCCTAGCAATGGTTGACTGGAAGGTGATACTTCCTTGTGTCTGTGGCATATCACAAATGGAACAAGATTGCGATCCAGGATTCAATTTACCATTCATTCATCCATTAATTCATTCAACATTTATTAATTATGTGTTGGGGACTCTACTAAGTGCCAGGGATATACATATCAATAAGACATGTTCAGAGCATTCACAGTATAGTGGGAGACACTGGCATATTAATAAATACATAAAAGATTTTGCATTTAAAAAAACAAAACAGAGATATGTACCAAGAACTATGGAGTTTATCATCACCTATTGCCTGTGAGGAGTAAAACATCACTGAGGTTAATTTTGAGCTAGTCTTGAATGAGGAAGAGTTCATAAAACAGAAGCTGTGTAAGAGAATTCCTAATTTTCTTCTTTCTTTATCTATCTTCTGTTCATGTTGCCCCAACATGGAAGCTGGGGTGTGAGAAGAATTCAGGAAACGTTGCCATAAGCATGGCGGAATGGCTTCTATAAATAGCATTTTTTCCTCTTAAATCTGATATCTTCTGATACATTGCCATAGATATACCCTCTCTTAATATCCTTTAAAGACCCCCTTAGGCAAAGATAAAATATTACCAACAATCTGCTATTCGCTTAATAGCTTTGCCAATGTTTACTGTTTCAATGTCAACAGTCATTATATAGCTTGGCTTTCAATGTGGGATTAAACCTCTTTTATTCTTGTACTAATCATAAAAGCAATGGGATAGTTAGTATGCTCTTTAGAATTCCATTGCAGAAGAATGAGGTTCTGTCAGACCCTGTCATGGAAGAAGAAAACAGACACAGAAGTTGAAAAAAAACCTTCTAAAAGGGAAGTGCTGACAGGTTACACTAGTCACAAAATAGACATGCAGCACCCAAGGGTCATTGAGTTGGAAGATGTGCCAACATTGGCTAGAAGATCCCAGCATGTAGGAGCTAGAAGGAAACTAATTAATTAAAAGGTATAAACACATTGTCAGAGTACAGACAGCAGAAAATAAAATGGACTTCACATGGTTTAGCCAATAGGGAAGAGTAAGATCATATTGAACTCCTGAAAAATTTCTTCAAAAAAAGAAAAATTTCAACATATCTTAATTTTATCCTGGTTAGAAGATAAATTACTGTTTCAAATCCTGGCCAAAAAAAGAGGGACTAAAGGCTTCCTCAAAAAGAAAGAATGAAAAGTTAACATTTATTGAGCATCTACAATGTGCCAAACACTCAGCGAAGCCTTTTGGCCAAATAAGTTGACACTTGCATTTACACTATTCTGTGTACAGCTGTGTAGTTTTTTAGCTAAGGTGCAATTGTGTATGTTTCCTCATTTAATTCTAATGAAAGTTCACTGAACAAAATGTTATTTTTACAGATCAGGAAGCAGGTAACAGCCCTAGGTCTTAACTATGGTTCCACAAGGTACTAGCTGTGGTATCTTTGAAAGTTACTTAACCTCACTGAACCCGGAAGTACCCTCTCTTCCCGTTCCATATGGATGCCAGGTAGCAGCTATTACAGTATGAATGGCTTCCATGGGAACAACTAAAGAAACAGTCCACAGGCCTTGCTGGCCTAAGCGAAGACTGCTGACAAGGGCAGGTTTTGCTTCAACTTTTCTTTTTCACTTTAAAAGGTTTTCTCCTCAAGGCATGAACCTTCTTAAACTTGCTTGTCCCTCCTTTCAAAAACCTGATCTCAAGTCCTTCCTTCACATCAGGGCATAATATTCCCAAGAACCATTTTTATGTCAGCTCTTTCAAGAAAGCCTGTATTTTAACAGGAAACTGCATTGAACTAGGATCCCTGAGCATTCACTGGCATCTGTCTGGACACCTTAGAATCTTCCCTGGGAGAGTTCTCCAGCCAGCCTTCTTAAGAGCCCACTATTGGCATGGCATCTCCATTTGTGGCTGCTGCTGGAATCCAGGCTTTTAGATTTACATCCTCACCAGGGAAGGAGAGTCTACTCTGTTGCATCCACAGGCAGGTTTCTGACTCTGTCAACAGATTTTCGTACTCAGAACCTTTATATTTTGATGCTTTCTTTGTGTCTAAACATAAGGTTAAAAGCACTGCTCACAATGGAAAAAAAAAAGATGAAAAGAGGAAGAGTAGGTAGGTGCTTCCATGCCCCTTCAAATAAGACCACTGTCTCAATCCATTGTCATGCTTGTGTCAATCGTTTGTTGAGGTTTCCAGAAGGAAGGACAGAAACTGTTATTAGGCTGGGGTCCCATTCCTAAACAAGCCACACTCAGCCACGTCTTCTTATACATGATGCCCTGCAAACCAATCTTATTATTGCAGAAAAACAAAAGAGTTGTTTCTTACAAGAATGTTGGACATCTCTGCTTTTAGCTAAAACAAGAAAATACAAAAGATAGATCTTTAGGCTTCAGGAAATTGTTAAAGTAAGGTATGGGAGTTGGTAGCTTATGGTATCTCCTCATGTCCTAAAATCACACTAGCAAGCTGTCAACTATTCCTTTATCTTGAGGCTATTCTTACTTAGATTTCAATAATAAGTCTTCTCTTAACCAGGGGGTTCCATTGCCACTTACTTAAATCATCCTTGAGGGATGATGCCAGCCTGCCCTCAGGTTCCTCTTTGCTGTATTCCCCCTCAAGACATTACTAATAGAGGTTTTCATTTTGTTTCACACCACTCTCTTGAAAGTTTTAAAGGAGCCGGGGGAAAGGAGGGGTAGAAGTAATATTCATTGAGCACTAATTATACATTTGGTCCTTTACATAAATGACTTTACAAAATGCCGCATGAGAATATTTGGATGTAGATTTTATTATTGCCATTATACCTTAGAGTGTACTAAGCCCCATATGTTGTACTGAACTTGCTCCAGGTCCCATAGTTATGCAGGTCCCAGTGGCATGTGCCACCCACCATACCACCTACCTGTACCATTCACCCTGATACTTGCAGTCCCAGTCCTAGATTCTCTTGGTTCTCTACATAACATGAGCAAACGGAAAGACTTACACCCTACCACAGTCACTTTGGGTAGCAGCTTCACTTCTTCTAACCCTAGAAACCATTCCTGATTCTATCCCCAAGCGACAGCGCAGCTGAAGCCCAAGGGAAATGCAAGGGAAGCTGTGAATCAGCAGCACAAAGTCACAGAACTTTGTGGGATTTGAGGATTGTCTTGGTCCCTTCCCACCTTGGGATAAGGGGGCCTGAGGCCCAGAGAGAGACTTTGATGCATACCTGGTCACACAAGGAATTAAACTCAGCTTAGAATCCAGATATTTCAAGCCTAGTGCTTCAAAGCACATCCCCATGACCACACACAGTGATTTTCACCCACATAGTTCCACAGTCTCCCACTGCTGGGGCACAAGGGAGGTCTAAATGTCGCCTCTAGAGGCATGCTGAGAGAACAATTCCACACACTGCACTGTTTCAAGAAATCAAGACATTCCATTAAGGATCCTAAATATTCACAGACCAATCAACCCCAGTATAAGATGCATCCAACGCTGAGATCAGAGTTAGCAGTACAATTCCCAGCACACGACACCTTGCTTATTTTGATTTATCCATTGTCTAAGAGATGATCCAGAAGTTGGGTGCTACTTCTAAATCACCAGGTTTTTCATTGTAAGTGACAACCTTTGCATTTTTATTAGCATGGTCTACTTTTTAATAAGCCTTTACAGGGCTAATATATCATAACAACATCATTAAAACATTCCTCTCTTCTGGTTATAAATTGACTTGATGGTGCTGTGACTACATCTTCTGAAGCACCTTTGACAGAATGAGTCTTAAGATCTAGGCATGTCATTGTCACAGAAGAAGGATGATATTGCAGCCCAGCGTGGCTCCCCTCCTTATGGAAAAAGGCATATGGTGGTATAAGGAAAGGAGATACGCAACTGTCTGGGGTGCTGTAGGGAGCCGGCTGCACCTCAGTGTTTGACATGGCCAAGCGCACTGCTATTGTGACAAATTCTGAAGCTCTGAGAAACAGATACTGCTTTACATCTTGAAAAAATTTTAAATTCCCTTGTGGATGCCCCAGGTAGGAGGAAGATCTGACACCCCTTTTTATATTGGTTGTTTAGTTTATCTTAACTGAATAAGTGAGTTTTAGACATATTGCAATAATTCTCTTTTGCTGTTAGTTTCTTAGTAAAGACAAGTTATGCGCCTTATAATTCTTAAGATCCTGTTTAGCCAGTAGTGTTTGAAATAATTGCTAAGTAGTAAACATCCTTTAAGCGCCAAGGCAGGAACTCAGCTCTGGCCATTATAGGTAGAAACTGAAACATAGTTAGGATAAGTTAGTCATTAGTGAAGAACAGATCCGGCTGTACCCTGTAACAGAAACATCGTGAGGAAGTAAAACTCTGAGAAAAACAAACTTCTAAGGAAAATAGACCCTGGGAAGGAAGGAACGTTGAAACTATGTAGAAAACAATTTCCTAGTGGGTAAAGGTTTAAACTTGGAAAAACAACTCTGGGAAAAACAGCTCAATGATGTAAGTAGTCAACTGCCCAGTATAAAAGGGACTTGCTGTAAAACTGAAGAGAGACACTTCTTCTGGAAAGCGCTCCTGTGTCTCCGTGCGTCTTTTTCCTCCCCGACTCCGCCTCCACCTGAGGGAACCCCTGGCCGCAGGGTGCCATTGGTGGGTCTGTTACTGATGAACTGTTAGACTTTGGAAAACCCACATAACCTCTTTGGGCCTCTTCTTTATCTATAAATACAATACAAAAACTAGCTGAGTGACTCCTACACATCAGGCAATTGAGAAAACAGCCACATTGAGAAAGATAGGAAAGGCTGAGACATGCTGTCACATGAAGCTCACCCCCTGACACAGCAACATACAATCCGCAGGGAACCGCAACTCCCAGCTTCTCATGAGGAGTGAAGGGTTTGGACTGCAAATCTAGGTCTCCAAATTTTAAGGCCTCCTCCCAAAGGAGGGGCCCCTAGAACACCTAGCTCTAAAAGCCAAAGGGGCTTGCCTTTGAGCCCCACTGCACTACAGCAGAGAAATTCTTAACGGGTGCACAAGCACACACCACAGCTATTCCTTCAGGGCGCAGCACAGGAGGCCAGCAAAACAATGCTCATCTCCCAGTCTTTCCCTGGAAAGGACTTGATTGCATACTTTATAAGCTGCTGCCTGAGGGCTCAGGTTCTAATTAGTTCACATTTAGGTGCTGACTGCAATCCTCCCTGGAGCCCAGAAAAGCAGGTAGTCACTCCCCCTGACTTCTCCCTTTGGCTCACTGCAACAATAAAACCAAGTTGCTAGTATCTCTCAGGAAGGAGTTTGTTCACATATCTAACACCCTAGCTTTTATTGCTGCAATCCAAGGACCAGGCTCCAAAATCACCTAGCTCTGATACCCAATGGGGTATGCATCCATGAGTCCCACAGGTCTACAGCAAACAAAGAAGGAGCTTTTAAATAGGCAGTGGAGCACTCCCATAGCTATACACCCAGACTCAGTGCAGAGGGAATTGGCAAAACTGCTCATCTTTCAGTTTATTCCTGGGAGGGGCTGACCTGCAGACTGCCGGCTGCTGCCGGGGGTCTGCCATCTAGTCAGTCTGTATCTAGGTGATAACTGCAATTCTCCCCTTTGAGGCACTGATGGGTCTTGGTACATTCTCAACGACTGGAAGCCAATAGGATAAATATGGCAGCTTGGGCAATCACAAAGGTTTGAGAGGCAACCAGGAGCTTGGGCAAGGCTGATTGATGAGGTTCTTCCCCTGCATAAGACCCATCTGTCAGATTGGAAGAGGTGGCTGTTTCATCTAATGTGTAGAAACCAACATAGAGACTCAAGAAAAATGAAGAAACAAGGGGATATGTTCCAGGCAAAAGAACAAGATAAATCTCCAGAAACTAATCATAATGAAATGGAGATAAATGATTTACCTGGTAGAGTTCAAAATATCAGTTACAAAGAAGATCACTGAGGTCAGGTGAGCAATGTATTAAAGTGAGAAATCACAGAGCTGAAGAAAACAAAAATTGAACTGAAAAATTCAGTAGAGAGGTTCAACAGAAGACAAGATTAAGTGAAAGAAAGGATCAGAGAATTCTAAGACAGGGCAGTGGCACTCATCCAACCAGAGGAGCAAAAAGAAAAAAAGAAAAGGATTGAAGATAGCTTAAGGAACTTATGGGATACCATCAAGAGAATCACTATATGCACCATAAGGGTCCCAGAAATAGAAAAGAGAGGGGAAAAAGAGAAAGAAATCTTATTCAAATAAATAATGGCTGAAAACTTCCCTAACCTGGGAAAAGAAACAGACACCCAGATTCAGTCTATGTTGTTTATGTTAAAGCAGCCCAAGTGAACTAATACAGTTGGCTACCATTATGATCAAGCTCTGAACCTGGTCTTAAACTTTGTCTACCCTTCCATTGCAAGAGATGAGACTGTCTTCATATGCTACCAAGGTAGCACTCTCGTTTTAATGTTTGGCTTTCAATTGCCTGTTAATTGCTAGCGGACTTTCATTATCTTTTTCCAAGAATGTCATTTAAGCTTAATATTAACCATTGGGATTTATTATCTTTATATAGATATGTATCTATATCTCTCCCCCTCCCTGTCACCCCAACCCTCTAGTTTTCAAAATCCTGGTATACTGCACCAATCAATGCACTCCTTTCTACCTATATACCATCCTAGCTCTCCAGGTGTTCATTGTAACAACAGCACAGTTACCTTGTGCCAAAGACTCAGTACTTCACCAACAGTGACTGAGTTTTTATTGACAGCCAGGCAATGAGTTTGTGATCCATTTTCAAAACCCCATCTTGCTAACTTCTTTCTCCAGTTAGTCTTGGTACTGATGGAGCCATGCTGGTTTCTTCAGGAAGCAACTCGGAGACAAAGTTTAAAGTACAAGTTATTTATTAGGGTGCCCTTGGACTCACACCCCTGGCAGAAAAGGGAAGGGAACATGATTAGTTGGAGCCACAAGTCAAGTTACAATGTTGCAAACCCACAGGGCACTCTGGAGCTAAAATGACTCTTGAGAGCTGTGTGGAATTTGACTGAAAAGATTGGGGTCTTACAACCACATCAATCAGTTATTGTATGTGGGTTGCTGCCCCAACAAGAGGCATGCTTTGGGGCCAGAAAGCTTTGCAGCTGAAGGGATTCTTGAAGGGGCTGATGTCTGGAGGATTTCTGCTTGCACTGCTCTCCACTGTGAGGACAACAAATCTTTTAGCATGGGGGAATCTGTGTAGCAAACGCTCGCATTCACCACAGAAAATATTATTGTCCTTACTGCCCCCACCATCCCTCATCTCACCTCTCAGGTTCATTGCTAATTTATTCTCCCTTGTCACATCAAGTTTTTTCCATCTTGGTTTCTCATCTATTAAATGGGAGTGACAATCCCTGCCTCCCCTGTTCCCCATAATTGTTAAGGGGCTCAAAAGGGATAATGGATATGAAAAGGCTTTGTAAACTATAAACCACTTTACAAATGCTAGGAAGTATTATCATGACTAACTTTCAAGATTATTAAACATCAAGTAATATTTGGTAAAAAAAACATAGTTCCTATTTCTCACATTAATCTTCTATTACAAATCTGCCTAGTTTCTTACATTAGTAGCACAAGTTTTTGACCCGTGAAGATTATGATCCTCATGACTGCTGCTCAAAGATACCAGATCTTTTTCAAGCTATTTTTGAATCTCAGAAAATTATCTTTATACTTTACTATGAATGCCAAACCCTCAGTAACAAAGATCTGATAGCTGGTGATGAAGATGAGGGGGCCAACGTGGAGTGAAGGGACTAATATTTACTGAGTTATTTCTATTTACCAAATGCTGTGTAAGGTGCTTTCCATGCTGCCTTTTCCACATCAACCACATGAAGTTTGTAAGTGGGGTCTTCTAAACTCCAGGTCAAATAGCGGGCTCTTTATTTTCATTTCTGGGGTCTCTGCTGCCTCCTTTAAGAGACAGGAAGACCCACAAATCCTGCCACACCATTCCTGACATACAGATTCTCAAGTCAGTACTCGCTTCATTTCTTGGAAAAATGTAGTTATGTCTGCAGAGCATAAATCTGTAAAAACACAAAATTAATACATCATATCCATCTTTAAAGTATCCACATTTGGGAATTGGGAAACTACAGAAAGTATTTTTCCTGCAACAAATCAGAGACTAAGCCAGACACCGAAGCCCCAGAATGCACCTGTGTTCAGCAGTTCTATCTGGGGAGTAACCCGGCGTGATCTACGGCACTGGCTCTTTCAAAGAGAAGCCACAGAAGGGAGGAGAAGAATGTCTGAGGGTTTGTCTGGGGGAAAATAAAAGAAATAATTGTTCTAAAAAAAAGGAGAAATTGGTATTTCACTGGCAGCCCAAGTTGCACAGGAGCACTTTAAACTTCTGTGGCTGGTATCCTTCATCTGAAAATCATCAACTTGTTTAAAAATCCCTCATCTGGGGATTTGGCTTCCTGCTATCACACAACCTGAAACTGAGTGTGTCTAGATACCCATATCTCCTCAGCAGGGGGCCCTGGGGTACTCTGGTGTGCTGTGGCCTGAATTCTTCTTGCCAACATATGTATTGGAAGCAACTGAACAAGAAACTCATTTTCAACACAAGTTATGAGCTTACAAGAAGGAGCCACAGGGAAGGGAGGTTTTGCCATTGCGATTTCAGTGAGCCCCAGGGTACATGGTAAAGGGGAGGTTTTTGCCCCAGACGAGGTACTTTACCACTCTTTACAACGTCCCCACTCCTGGCTCTCGTAGCATAGAGATAAAATGATTCTGTCTGAAAAAAATGCAAGTGCTATGGTGCATTTAGCTTTGGGGTGTGCGTGTGTCTGTGGATAATGAATCTTAAAAGCCACCTTCCAAATTGAGTTTGATTTAATGTTTCCCTGTCTGTACCTTATAGTATTTAATTTCTCTCTTGTCTTATTTAACTGTGAAACTGTACTCTTTCTCTGGTAAGGCATTTTGGCATGGGGCAGGGAAGAAAGGCATTGTGAAAAATCAATCTGAGTTATATTGTAATAATATTAAAGCAGCTCAGAAAGAGGCATAGCAGCATGTGGCAGAGTCAATGGCAGTGTGGCCTGGAAGTCAGGGACCTGAGGGCCCCTCCTCATCCTATCCGCACACCAGTGTGTCATGTTAGCCAAGTCATTCGTCCCCCTTGAGTCCCTGTTTCACCACTGGCAAGATGAATGGATTGCAGGTGGTCTGCAAGCTCTCTTTCCACCTCAGCAGATTTTTATCAGCATCATTTTGCAGAAACCTTTTATTCACCTGCAAACATTTGCCTAAATAATGATGGCTCCTGATTTCTAGCCTGGTGACCAGGTGAATGGTAGGAATACTTTCAGCTGTAGGTGACTGAAACCCAACTCACAACGATGTCAGCCATAATGAAATTTATTGTGATGAAACATGGCGTGCCGTAGTTTGGAAGGTAAGTTTGTTTTTTGAATCATTATCATCATGATGTAAAGCGCTTTCTTCATGTTTGAAGCTATGGTTTTGGTGGTGTCTCCTTAGTGGATTGATTCCTTTATCGTTATGAAATGCCCTATCTTATTTTGCTTTTGCTTTACATATATATATGTATATAGTTCTGTATCGACACTTGCCTTACAGAATCATTGCTCTCATATTAGTATGGCTGGGTTTTGGTTTTTTTTGCTCAAGTTTGCATGGTATATTTTTTTATTTTAAATCTTTCTGTGTATTTATATGTAAGGTATATAACTGAGTGTTGCAGCACATAGCTGAGTCTTGGTATTTCAACCTGCTGGCAGTATTTATCTTTTACATACAGTAAAAAATTAATTTAAATATAATGTAATTACTGATATATTTAAGTTTTTATCTGTCACCATATGATTATTTTTTCTTTTTGATCCATCTGTTTTGTGTCTCTGCTCTCCTCTTTCTTGGTTTCTTTTAGAATAATCAAATATTTGTAATATTTAACTTCCTGCCTTCTAACTGGCCAACTGTGCATTCTTTTACAATTGTTTTAGTGTTTACATTAGAGATTACATTTGTTATTGACCAATTATAGTCTAAAACAAATTATTACCGATTCTGCCTTTTATGTTATTTAACATTTATAATTTACCCCTTCTGCTTTTTGTGTTATTGTATTTTAACTCTACATGTTTTAAACCCCACGAGATATTACACTTTCTGTTTTATACAATCAGTACTTACTTACATTTACCCGTATTTTACCCTTTCTGTTGTACTTCATTCCTTCCTGTAATTCCTGTTTTCTTCTGGGATCATTTGCTTTCCCCCCACATAACTCATTTTACTATTTCTTTTTAGAGCAGATTTGCTGGTGGTGAATTATCTTAGTTTATGTTGGTCTTAAAGTGTCCTTGTTTCACTTTTAGTTTTGAAGGATAGAATTCTAGATTGTCAGTAGTCTCTTTCAGCATTTTAAAGATGTCATTCAGTTGTTTCCTGGCTTTCATTGTTTTAGTTGAAATGTAATCTTTGTTTTATTGTTGCTTTATTGCAGGTAATATATCTTGTTTCCTGACTGCTTTTATGATACTTCTCTTTATTTTACTTCTTTCCTTCTGTGATATATCTAGGTGTGGTTTAGATTTATATTTATGTTGACCTGTCTTTCAGGTCACTGGTCCTATCTTTTGCTATGCTCTGCTATGTCTCATCTGGTGCTTACCCATATATGGAATTCTTAATTTCAAATTTTGTATATTCAAGTTACAAACTTTCCATTTGTTTCTTCTTTTATAGATTCTATTCTCTGGTGAAATTGCAAGCCTTTTATCTATCTTGTGCATCTTTTTAACTTTTACATTGAATACATTTACCATAATTATAATAAAGTTCTTTTCAGCTAAGTATAATGTCTAAATTATCTATGGCTCTGTTTTTAGTGTGTGTACATGCATGCACACATGTTTTATACAGTTAATATTGATTTATATTACCCTGTGTTTTTAGTCATGCTATTCTATCATTTGTCAGGCCAGGTAATCTCAGATTGAATGCCAAACATTGCATATTAAAAATATATAAGTTACAGATTATTTTATCTTCCTCTAGAACAGCAGTTCTCAACCTTTCACAGGGGTCACCTAAGAATATCGGAAAACACATATTTTCGATGGTCTTAGGAACCGAGACACCACACTCCTCTATCCGTCTCCAGGCCCACATGCAGATACGCCCACATGCAGATACGCCCACATACGAGTACCCGGCGACCCCTGTGAAAGGGTCGTTCGACCCCCAAAGGGGTCGCGACCCACAGGTTGAGAACTGCTGCTCTAGAAGGAATTGACTCTTCCCACTGCACGGCAGAGGGAATAGTAACTAACTGATCACCTGCCTTAATCTAAGCAAGGACAGGACTGAATCAGAGTTGGTGTTCCTAGTAAGGTCTAGCCTATTTCTAGCTCATTCTGGCCCTCTAAGCTTTTCAACTGAGATCCAGATGTGTCTTCAAGCTACTTGGTGAGCACTGAATTACAGCATTTGTCTCATAAAACTCCTGAAAGCTCTCCTCTGCTTTCCAGAGGGTTTCTACTTAAGTTTCGAGCCTCCCTCCCCATCAGAACTCAACAAATGTCCTTAAGGGAAAATTAGCTGCATGCTATAAAGTCCCTCCTCCGCAAGTCTCAGCCCAAAACTCTGCCAGTTTCTCTCTTCACTCGCAGCAGTTGGTCTAAATCCCAGAATCTAAACCTCTTGCCCAAGCCCAGAATCACTAAATGCCCCCAGGAAAAAAATGCACCTCACCTCCCTGAGGTCTTCCCTTCTCCAGAGTTGTGGCCCATACAGTTCTCATAGCCTCAGCAGCCCTCCCCACACCTTTCACCAGGTGATTCACCAGATGATTGCTGTAAGTTCTCTGGCATTTTTAAGCTGGTAGAAACATTGGTCTGACACAAGCTATTTCAACCATTCAAAAATGGAAGTCCTTCCAAGCCCTTCACATACTTCTGCTTTGCCAGTCTCAGGGTGAGGACTTTCACCCTTGTGCTTTTTATCTCCTGGTTGCACCTGACATTTATATCAGTCTCCTGGTTGCAACCTAACATATTATTTATACCAGTATCGTATCACTCAGGGATAAGAAGGATAGAAATGAATTCTCCTTTTACTTCAAGAAAAAATTAGAAGCCCCTAAGCATGCTTTTCTGTATACCTCAACTACAATATATCTAGGTCACATTTTTATTTCTGGTTACAAAGGAGTCTAGAAAAGTGCGTATCTTGCAAAGAGAAATGAAATTGCCATTATTGGTTTATACCAGTTATGGTTTATTTTGGGGGCTCTTTGCCACCCTGTTCCAAATTAGTGTTCTATTATGAAGGAAAAAATGGTGGTGTGAAATGGTCTTTGGATGTAAAATCACATTCTATTTCACTCTGGTTAAAAGAGATGGGAATATAGACACGGGAATATAGACACAGGAATATAGTAGGTAGTCAATACCTTGCTCCTTTGATGAATAAGCCATTTAATAAATTAAAGACAAAAATATTCATTTTTGTCCAGGTTGAATGGAGAGCAAAAGATAAGTATGTGAAGTTGGTCCTTCCATTTCCCTTACTGAATTACATGTCTACCTGTGTGCCCTACAAGACATCATAAGGGCAGAGATTGTATCCCATCATCTTTGCAATTAATGTGTTGTCATACAAAAGGCATTCAGCTGCTGCTTGTTGATTTGAAGAGAGCTTTAAAGATTGGAAAGGATTTGGATAGTTCTAGAAGAGGGTATAACAGTTACTAGCATGAAGGGGTGTGTGTGTGTGTGTGTGTGTGTGTGTTTATGCTAGGAGTGAGCAGTTTTTAGTGTAGGGTGTGTGAGGTCTGGACAGGATGCAACAACCTGGCTCTGATAGAAAGAAAGTTCATGTTGGCAAAAAATGAGGAACTACCTGCCAGGGCTGAGCTTTTAAGAGCTTTTATACAAATAGGGTATGGAATGATAGGTATTTCTCTGGGCAGAAAAGGAAATCAGAAAATAAGAAACAAACAAGTAACCAGCCCAAGGTCACAGTATCTAAGATAGAATCTGTTACATAGTGCAGACAACAACCCCAACTCTCCAATCCTCCATTAAAACGAAATCCTTCCAGTGAATTTCAGGAAGCTCCTTCCAGTGAATTTCAGGAAGTTCTGAAAGACATTCTTCGACCTAGACACCAGATAAGTTATACACAGCTGAGCTCCACTTAATTGCCTAATAAATGAATCAACTCCTTTAAATCACTTTAGAAAATCCCATACAGTATCACATTTTCTTCCTTGTTACCAATACCTGTTAAATGCAATCCTCATGGAGAAATAATTCACTTCATTGTATTAAAAAAAATGCCCAACTGGAATCCTTTAAGTGTTGCAGTCCTCAATTATCTCACCCCAAATCCACTGTGAAGTGATAATTAGGGGCTAAAAGCTAAACTGATTACAGCAAAATTTTCTCCTGACAGCCATTTAATAGCTAATCAGGTGTTAAATCCCCCAATTATGCATATCTCAGCAGCATGCAGATCACAATAAATTTTAAAAGTTTGAGGTTATCAACTTGTCTTTTACAACTTAACCCCAACACAACAAAAGTAAAGGAATTAGTGATTTAGAGGCTTAGAAGTCCTTGATAATTATTTTGTTTCTCTATGTAGAATATTTGTTTTGACCAACGATGACTCTTAAATCCAAGTTCTGGCCATAGCACCTTATCATAAGATCTGCCTTTGCCAAGTGAAAGATACTACATGGGGATTAACATATTAGGGTTACCTGGTTTGCATGTATGTGAAACCTACAACCATATAGGTAAGGGCCATGGAGACAGTATGTGTACTAATGACATACAGTAGCAACATATATGGCTTTACTAATTTTAACTGAGCTTTCACAGTTATTTGACACATGGTCTTGCTAGAGGGGTACAAGCTGTTCTACTACTACCCTGACACTGCAATGTTTAGTCTGTAGCCATAGACTCTGGACTTCAATCTGACAGTACCATTTATACTAAATCGAATCTACAGTGACCACCTAGAAAACTGGGAGAGAGGGAAGGTGGGGTGGGGGGGTTCATATCCACATTGTGATCAGTGGCCTATCACAGATACTCTCCTAGCTGCTGAGGGGCTGTGGCCTTCTAGGAACCCTACTCCAATAAAAGGGAGGGGAGATGAATGAATAGGAACGTTTTTTAATTTAGATAGATCAGATAAATTTTCATTGTGATGAACAAGTCTAAAATCAATATAAGTAATCTACAAATTACTAGGATACCTATGAGAGGTACTATGGATACCATGATATGCTACCAAGGATCATTTTCCACATCATTATGTTAAAGCCAGTGGTGTGAACATAGCGCATTTCACGCTACACCATCTATGGTTTTCAACCAAGGGAGATTTTACTCCTCAGAGGATGTTTGGCAATATCTGGACACATTTTGGTTGTCCAGCTGAAGAAATGATGCTACTGGCATCTAGTGAGGAGGGGCTACGTTTTCTGCTAACCCTCTTACAATGCACAGGACAGACCCCCCCACCAACAGAAGTATTTGGCCGATAATGCCAATAGTGTCAAAGTTGAGAAACGCCGCTCTAGGTCTTAGACCGCTATAGCTTTGACGCTCTAGTGCATGTGCATTTTCTAAGATTGTGTGGACAGGTATGGGGGATGGTGGGGCAAAGGAATAATGTGCTATATAGATCTTCTGCGTCTTCATGCTGTTCCCCATTTTTAAAAGAATATACAATTCTATATAGCTCTATCATCTAGGTCTACCTGGTTTTTTTTCCTAGGCTTTATTAATTTATTATTTACCAAAATGCCCTCTCACTGTCAAGGTACAGTGCTAGTTTAATTGCATATTTACATATTCATTAACCAAATAATTTTCAAGTGCCTGTTGCGTGCCATGTATGGTCCCTGACTTAATAGATCTTAGTTAGACATTAATGGTCATACCAACAAAGTTGTGATAAAGATAAAAGTTGAGGAAATAAATGTATATAACAAATCACATATATTTGAGGGATTTGTTAGGAATTATTTTATTTGGACCAAGAGTTTCTTGGGGGAATAAACATGGAGAATCAAATCAAAGACTAAAAAAAAAAAAAAGGACAGTGACCCATTTAAAAGGAATGGCTTTAGAATGGGACTAGTCAACCTGTACAGAGGCCAAACCCAAAGCAGAGTGTCATAAACTCATAAAAGTCCCAATAATTTTTCTATTCTTTAATATACCTTCTAATCAAACAGTGCATGTGCTTAGTTTGAAAGCCAAAT
This sequence comes from Hipposideros armiger, assembly GCF_001890085.2. Classification (NCBI taxonomy): domain Eukaryota; kingdom Metazoa; phylum Chordata; class Mammalia; order Chiroptera; family Hipposideridae; genus Hipposideros; species Hipposideros armiger. Next base: position 2,966,786 of record NW_017731445.1, on the reverse strand, counting down.
AGTAATTACTGATAAGCAGCAATTCCTTGCCCACTCTCCCTGCATCTTGACACCTGATCTCCAAAAGCATTCACTTTTGCTAATTTTACCTGTTTCTTTTCATTTGTAGTGTAATATTCTAAATAACAACTTAGACTACTATTTCTTCATTTTTCTACCAAACTCTAGCAAAAGGAGCCTCTTACTTTAGAAGGCCCTTCGTGTCACAAAGACACCAAAACTATTTATTATAAAACACACAGTTACCTCTCCCACTCAGAATCTGCTCCTCAGGACTCCCACAGCACAAACTCTTGTTCTAAACGTTGGCACTAGTGACCCACACTACTCAGGCCCTCGGGAAGCACTTCTTCACATTTATTTCCCTGTGTCCTAAAGCCAACAAGCCTGACATTTGATGGGTTGTGACACTTCTGATGCACTGACATCACATCATAGTATGGCCATGATTTGAGTGGAAAAAGCTTTTAGAAAAGAGAGTGGACAAATTAATTAAATTGTCAAATCCTTTCTCTCAGATCCTTGGATCAAGAAGATTCACTTCCTAGAAATTCCTAATGTCCATTTTCTAGTTTCCTATTCATCATTCCTTCAGTAATCACAAATTAGAACAATATTCATAACAGTCGCACTTGGCAACTGAGGAACATTTTGCATTATTAAATAATTTATGTTTCTCGTCATCAAATTTGAAAACCTTTTAATAAAGTTAATAGGCTTTATTTTTTTAGAACAGTTTTGAGCAATGAATACAGAGAATTTCATATAACCTTCTCTCCCTCACACAGTTGTCCTATTAGTAACATCTTGCGTTAGTGTGGTCCGTTTCTTATAATTAATTAACCAATCTTGATATATTATTGCTAACTAAAGTCTACAATTTACATTAAGGTTCACTCTTTGTGTAGTATAGCTCTAAGAGTTTTTGAAAACTGCATAATTTCATATATTCACCATTACAGTGTCAAACAAAATAGTTTCACTGCACTAAAAATCTCCTGTGCTTCACTTATTCATCCCACCACCTTCCCTCAAGTCCCTGGCAATGACTGATCTTTTTACTGTTTCTAGTTTTGTCTTTTCCAGAATGGCTTCTTTTACTTAGCAATGTGAATTTAAGGCTCCCCATATCTTTCTGTGGGTTGATAGCTCATTCTTTTTTATTGTTGAATAATATTCCTTTATATAGATGTACTATAGTTTGTTTATCTGTTTGCCTACTGAAAGAGGTTGCTTCCAGTTTGGGGGGTTAATGAATAATACTGCAACAAACATTTATGTGCAGGTTTTCTATTTTTAGGCATTATTTCATCAAATATTTTCCTGCCTCTTTCTTTTACTCCACTCCATTTAATATCCTAATTGCATGCATACTAGACAGCTTTTTACTTCTCAGCATGTCTCTAAATTTTGTTCATTTTTTTCCATTTTTTAATCTTTCATTCTTCAGATTGGATTATTTTATGGCTCTATCTTCAAGTTCATTGATACTTTCTTTTTTAATCACAACCTGTTGTTAATATTATTTCACTCACCATAGTGAATTTTTTATTTCAGCAGTATTTCCAGGTCTAAAATAGCCACTTGGTTGTTTTTTATAGTTTTCATTTCTGTCTTGATATTTGCTATCTTGTCATTCATTCATGCCATATATTATTTGAATCCTTTGAATAGATCTCCTTTTCATTTTTTAACTTATTTACACTACTTATAAACTTAAAATATTTACTTTAAGGTATTTTCTGCTAAATACAATGCCTAGATCCACTTGAAGTCTGTTTTTATTGATTATTTTTTTCCTTGGTATGTGTCATTCTTTCCTGTTTCTTTGTATTCCTAGCAATTTTGGGTTGAAAGCTTTACATTTGGCTATAGTGACTCAGAATTATGTATTGTTCTGAATGGTTTTTGTTGTTGTTGTTCTATCATACAGTTACCCTGTCTGTATTCAAACTAAAAAAATCTTGACTTCTCAGGTTGTACAACACCCTCTTTTGTTCCGCTTCCAGATGCTGCTTTCTAAATTTGGCCATCTGGGTATCTCCCCTGTGCTTGCATATTTTAGTAGTCAAAAATTTGAACAAATCTATGCTAAGATTTTGAGGCTTATCCTCTCTATGGTTCCTTTGCTCCGTGGTTCCCCACACATTTTTAGTTGCTCCTTTAACACCAAGTTCTTTCCTCTGACATCTTAAGCCAGTAAGGCTTCCACTCTTTGTCCCTTGAATTGTATGTAGGTAAGGAATGTACTCAAAGGCATAGGAAAATCACAGATCCCATCAGGAGAGCAGTGTTTTTCAAGTGTAAGCCATCTTGTAGTTTCTGAATGCTTTTTTTTGTTGAGCTCCCTGGGGTCTCCTGTGTGCATGTGTAGTTTAACAGTCAGCCAGAGATCTGGGCAGAGTTTACACTCAGACTTTGGATAACAACCTTTCTGATTCTCTCTCACTTCCAAAAATTGCTCCTTTAAATGTCCAACTGCTCTGATGATCTGAAGGCTGTTGTCTGCCACCTTGAGCTGATAAGGCTACAATTTTCTGTTGGCAGAGTTAGGATGGAGTTTAGGGATATCATAAGGTAACAAAGCCATAATCACAGTTCTCACCCCAAACACTAGCAATCTGAAATGAGTATACTTTTCTCTGGTCTCTGCCTGCTGGTGGTCATTTTCCAGTGACCTCAAGTCATAGATTCATTTATAATTTTATCTAGCTTTAAAAATTGTTGTCTGCTGGAGGTTAATTTCTTCATGCCAACATCACTGGATATCCTGCCTGTGGTACATTAAATTTTAATCTTTTATAGAATTTAAAGGACAAAAACATAAAAAATAATGACAAATCTATGTTAATAATCACATATTACATATAAACATATCACGTATATAAAGATGTAATTAGTGAATCAATAACAGAGAGAGGGATTGGAGCATTAAAAGAGTAGAGTTTTTGTATGCAATTGAAATTAAGTTATCAGTTTAAAATAGATTGTTATCTCTGTTCACAGATAACATGGTTTATGCATAGAAAACCCTAAGCATCACATATACACACACACACATATGTATGCAAACCCTCTTAGGCCTAATAAATGAGTTCAGCAAAGTTTCAGGATACAAAATCAACATACAAAAATCAGTCACATTTCTACACACTAACAATGAACAATCCTAAAAGGAAATCAAGAACACAATTCCTCTTATAATAGCATCAAAACAAATAAAACATTTATGAATAAACTTAATTTTCAAAAGACTTGTACACTGGAAAAGACTTGTACACTGAAAACTACAAAACATTGCTGAGAAAAATTAAAGAAGACAAAAATAAATGGAAATACATCT
>NW_017731445.1:2958957-2960774 GCF_001890085.2 Hipposideros armiger | reverse complement strand
AACTTCCAAAATTTACTTTCTTAAATTTTTATTGTGTTCCCCTTGTTGTACTTTCCTTGTTCTGTCTTCTTTCAACAATCCAAGAGTCATAATTGTATTTTTTATATTTTCTTCTCCTCATGTTTCCTTCAAGTTCCTTCTTTTATGTTTGTTTTGTTTTCTGTCTCTTATGTGACATGATTTCCTCAAATGCCTAGTAATGCTTGACTGGCTATTCAGATTTAACAGTAAGGTGCTAAAGATCTGATTGGAAGTTCTGTCTCCATATGTGGGCATATGGATTGGTGAACTAACATTAGGCTTCTCAGGCAAGAACCCTGCTATTTTATTGGATAACTACTGAATGTCAGAATCTCTGGCTCTGTTCCATTTCTCTAGAAAAGCATCCTCCTTTGTCCTGCCTGGCTACCAGTGCTCTGAGGAGCCAAGTAATGGGGGGGTCAAGAAAAGAAGAGAGCTAGGTGGTGTGAAGCTTTACATAATACTCCTTTTATAACCTCTTGCTTTACTCCTTTTGTATTTTGCTATGCCCGTCATTAGCAAGTTAAGAATCCCTTTGCTTTCAAGCCATCCAAAGCCTTAACCTGGAGCCTTCTTCCAGGGTTTGGGAGAGGCAGTTCCCTGGCTGTGTGGTTTAGAGAGAGGATCTTGGGGTGGAAGTATCTAGACTTTAGATTAGTCTTCCTGTTTTCAAGCCCACCCACACTTGTAGCTCCCTGGTATTTCTAGTGGCTGAGTCTTTCTGAAGCTGCACTGCAATTGCTGGCTCCTGGGCCTCTATTACTATAGGCATAGCTGTCTGCTCTCTTTGGTCTTTGAATCCAACTATTCAAAACCATCTGCTGTTTTGCTTCCAAAAATTTTATGTCAATATCTCTTAATCCAATCACCTCGATCTTTTTTAAACATCATTTTACTGTAATTTTAGGTGCATTTTAAGAAACAGAAGTAAACGCATGTGCTTATCTGTCATAATTTCAAGANAACAAGGGTGCTAGGGTCATTCAATGGAGAAAGAACAGTTTTAAAATAAATGGTGCTGGGAAAATTGAATATCCATAAGCAAAAGAATGAAGTTTGTCCCCTACCTTACATCACATGCAAAAATTAACTCAAAATGGACCAAACAACTAATGATAAGAGCTAAAGCTGTAAAACTATTAGAAGAAAACATAGCCTAAAAGTTTCATGACATTAGATTTCTTGGCTATGACACCAAAAGTACAAGTAACAAAAGAAACAATAGATAAATTTGACTACATCCAAATTGAGGACTTCTGTGCAGCAAAGGGCACAATAAACAGAGTTAAAAGGAAATCCATGGATTGGGAGAAAATATTTTCAAATAAAATACCTGCTTAATATCTAGAATATATAAAAAATTTTTACAACTCCACAACTTCAAAACCAACAACTCCTCCCCCAAAAAATATCCAATTAAAAATTGCCAAAGACTTGAATAGACTTTTTTTTTTCTAAAGAACATATACAAATGGCCAAAAAGCATATGAAAAGACACTCAACATCACTCATTAATCATTAGGGTAATGCAAATCAAAACCACACTGAGATATCACCTCATATGCATTAGAATGGCTCCTTTCAGAAAAACAAAATAAGTTTTGGTAAGGTCGTGAAAAAATTGGACTATAGGTGCCCTATTAGTGGGAATGTAAAATGGTGCAGTCCCTAAAGAAAATTGTATGGTGGTTCCTCAAAACATTAAAAATAGAATTACCATGTGACCTATCAATTATACTTCTTCATGTATACCCCAAAGAAATGAAAGCAGGGTCTTGAAGAGGTATTTGTACACC
>NW_017731445.1:2954077-2955987 GCF_001890085.2 Hipposideros armiger | reverse complement strand
CCACTAAACTGTTTCCTGTGTCTATGAGTTTTTGTTTATTTGTTTCTCTTGTTCCTTTGTTGCTTTCAGTTTTATATGCCACACATATGAGTCAAGTCATATGGTTCTCAACTTTTTCTGTCTGACTTATTTCATTTAGCATGATAATCTCAAGATCCATCCATGTTGTCATAAATGGCAGTATTTCATCTGAAGAATATTTTTAAACAGGCCTCCGATGGATTCTGTTGTTTTGTTACTGTTGTTTTTGCTATTGTTGTTGTAAAATATATTTGCCCTTCTGTTGGGCCCAGTCAATATTAGGTAGTTCATGACACCTCCAAAGTATTTAAATAATGCAGTGATTTATTATTGAGTTGGGTGGCCTTTTCCTCTGTGAGGAAAAGATGAAAGAAACAAGATTGACCAAGTATATGTTAATATTCTGAATGTGATTTAGAGTGTAGAGCACAGATTGGTTTTCCCATTACACTGAAGGATTACAGAGATGTGCAGAAACACTGTTGGTTCATTATTACTAACACTCACGTGCCAGGACATACAGGCAGGTAGAAGGATTGAAAAGCAACCACCTTAAGTCTAGATTCCAGGGAGTTTATAGGCTTAAATCACAGAGACTTGACATCAGGCAAATGGAGTTTCTGAGGCTGAACAATAATTTGGAACCAAAGGTATTTTAGAATGCCAGTTATTATGAAAAATTCTTTTCTTAGGATTGCCATGGCAAAGCAACTCCTACAAATGTAGTTATCCCAGTGCTTGCCTTCCATTTTTGAGCTGTCTGTTCCTTTTTTATTTGAAATAAGTATTTTGACCAACAGGGTATTTGTGTTTCATCCAGCCCTGTGAGAAGATGGAGGAAATAAGTGATAGAGGTTCTTGGAGAAAAGGAATATCTCAAGTCTGTTAAAGGACAGGTCAGATTCAGCTTCACACAGGATTATATCCTGTTTATTCAGGAGTGGGGCCACTTTGTGCTTCTTCATTGGAAAAGGCCATTTAACNTGTAACTCACCATGCCTCACTTTGCACCTAGACTTCCAGGAAGCTCACAGTCAAGCATGAGCTTCCAATTACATAATTATAAACTATAGAATTTTTTCTTTCATCTTCTGTTCTTCAATTTCTGTTCTTATATCTTCATAGGTCTTGATTTTCAGCTCAAAAATATAAGTTTTTGTTTTAGGATGATGCATATCTTCTGTTCCATGAAATGGCATATGTAGTCCTACCTGCATAGATTAAAGAAAAAGATACACATAGAATTCATAATGGTTAATAAGAAGCTGTTGGTAAAGCACTTAAATAGAGTATACTTTAAGGGAGAAACTCGCTTAAAGGAAATGACCAGCTCTTCTTCTCTACAATGGTTAGAACAGGATCAAATAATTAAATAGTACCTTGTAGTGATGCCAGGCACATAGTAGGTCCTTTAAAATATTCCCTAAATGAATGAATGAATAAAATAATTCCTTAGGGACAGATTTGCTCATTTTGGAAAGCTTTGTTACTGCAAAATTAAAGTATCCCTTTCTTTAGCATAACTATACAAACATTTTCAGTTTAAAATGATGTTAAATAGTTACTATTTCACTAAAAACAATAGCAATTATTGTTGTTACTAATGTCATTTTAAACTAAAAAGACACCCCTTTTTTTTTTTTGGTTTGAAAAGAGAATTAGCCTCATGATCTCTCAATGGCCCTGCCAACTATAAGATTTCATGATTTGTGTGTTTTATAGCACTACTAGTTGTTTGGTTTTATAGTTTAGAGCAAGTCCCTAAGCACATAAGAAGTCAGTAAAGCAATTTAGACCTTCACCCAGATCAATGCCTTGAGCTTCTGCACTTTGGGTTTTCTGTTGTTCTCCCATGTTTCAGAATGATATAAACCAAAACCAAAAACACT
>NW_017731445.1:2950877-2951774 GCF_001890085.2 Hipposideros armiger | reverse complement strand
TATTACATCAAAGGATAAAAATTGGAAAATGACTGATGCAAAAGGAATGGTTTTAAAACTGTAATTATTTGCTCTACAAAGGGGAAGACTAATGTATACTATCATAAAAGCCTCAATGATTTTTTTATATAATTTCTCTCTTAATCAAAGTAATATCTGTACTTAGTTTAAAAAGGCAAATAATAATTACTGAAAAACAGCAATTCCCTGTCCAACCTCCCCACATCTTAACAACTGATTACCATATGAATCCACTTTTGGTTTTTGTTTGTTTGTTTTAATACGTAGTAGCATATCATGTTCAAGTCTGGATTAAAAACAGTTTGGATTATCTACTTTTTTATTCCAAAACTTGTGCTGTCAACAACATTGCAAGCTCCTGGGGTACAAGGATCTCGTGGTGCTTTCTCCCCCATAGGGCCTATACTTCTATGCCAGCACAAAGGAAATAGCTGTTGTTTATTACATGATCAAATTTGGCAACCTTTCCTGGTGTATCTTAGAATCATTAAGTGTCAGTGAGCATGAGTGTCTTCTCTGAACAGCTGTGGGTCTTTAGTTTTAGAAGGTAGGAGGATGGAGTGGAAAATACAGGAAAGACTTAAAATTAAAAAAAGATCTTGGTCTGAGCCCTCTTTCATCTTGGGCAAGTCACTTTTAGTGCTCTGGGCTTCAGTTTCCATCTGTAAAATAGGATTATCAGCTTCTATTTGTCTTTACAGGGCTGCTGTAAATGGAATCAAATGAAACTTACATAAGTACCTGTAAAATGCTCCATACAGTAAGCATTTGTCATTCTTACACTGCCCAATAGTATATCTATCCTGTGATGATGAAAAGGTTGTATATCTGTGCTATCCAATTTGGTAGCCACTAGCTACATGTGGATATTGGATG
>NW_017731445.1:2941731-2948352 GCF_001890085.2 Hipposideros armiger | reverse complement strand
TCCTATTCTTTAGTGCCATCTCTCTACCACACTATTATGCAACTCTCAATCTTCAATTTGCAGAATGAGCTTGAGTCCCAACTCCATCACTCATTATGTAGGAAAGCATGTATAAGTCCTCTGTCTACATCTCCAATTCAAGTTTCTTCCTGGAATCTGTGTAAGAGGCACTCAAAATCAGGTGCACCTTGGCAAGGAAGGTGGACAAACTGCCTTATTCTCTAAGGACTACACAAAATATGACAAATACCAAACAATGCTGTGTCAGCTGTGCAAGACAAAAAAAAAAAAGAAAGCCAACTCATGTTTTTTAGTTGCTTGTTATTTCCATGGTTGGTCTTATCAAAAACTTTTGATGTAGATATAATTGTTGTCCCTACTTTATAGATAAGAAAACTTAGTCACTTTATCAAGGTGGCACAAATAATAATCGGCATTATTTACCTTTGAATATAGACAATCTACTCTAGTGTCCATACTTTTAATGACAAGAATGCATCTATTTCTCTATGACTGTTCAATATAAAAAAAAAGTCACTTGAAAAAGAATAGCTGGAATCCTACAAGAGACATAATGGTTGGTAGTTTTGGAAGAAATAAAATCTTTCACTGACATATGCTTTTGCCCCCCCCCACCGTGTGATTAATCATCTTTGTATAACCAGTGACTACTACCCACAGTGCCTGCTACAGCCTCAGTGTCCAATACATGATGGATGAATGAATGATTAACTGAATGAATACATGACAAAGAAGATAAAGACAACTTGCTTCTCCTTCTTCAATCAAAAGCAGAAAATTTGAGATATTATTCTGCATGTTCAGATGAGACTAGCACTTCCTTTCTATTGAGTCTGTATGAAAATGCAAACAGGTGTTAGAAAGCTAGTGTTACATTTCCACAAAATCCATTTAAATAAACGTGTCTCAGCTTGCATAGTTCACTGAACTTGGAATGTAGCACAGCACAGTGAAAAAGCATAGAGGGACTTTTACTGAGAAGGCAACAAAGAGCAATTTGGATGGGGGATCTATATATCAGCAACTTTTCTTGCAAAGGAATGCTTTGGTGATTATAAACCTGATATTAAACCAAACATTATGCAAGGTATAATAGGGATTAGGATCCCTCAACTGTCCAAGAATCTACTAAACAATCATATTCATATACCAAAAGAACCTCTGGTAAATCCCTGCTTTATTCAAAATTTCATGTCTAAGAAGGTACTTTTTAAGTAATGAAAGATAGGACTCTTCCATTTGAAAAGAATACTAGTGATGCAAAAGAGATTACTGTAAGAATTATCCCACTATCTTCAACATTTATGATTGTAAATGGAATTCTAAGACTTTTAAACATGTCCCTGCCTTTAGGAAAACAAATTGAAAAACTAAAAAGATGGACTCGAATCCCTGAGGAGGGACTCTACCTCTAATATTGCACGTATTCTCTACCTTGCATCTACTGTATTTCCGTTTGCTTCCTGAGTTAGATATTGTGAGCTCCTGGAGAACAGACATTTTATCCAAGGATATTCTTCTGTCTCTCAGTTCCTAGCACAGAGTTCTTCATGTAGGAAGAACTCCAAATGGGCTGAATTCGCTTAAATCAGTGGCAGGAGACATGTAAATGTGAGATTCTGTCAAGCTCTATGAATGGTCCTCATGACTATGAGAAAGGAGAGGCTACAACGTAAACCCATGTGCCTACAGAGTGAGCCCTCTAGGTCAGACGTGTCGACACCAAAAATGGACAAAGGACCAGAAAAAGAAGAACTAATAAAATATTGAATATGACTAACCTAATTCCGATAACACATTTTGCTTCTGTAGAGGCTCTTAGCTATGACTGCATTTGGTTATAAAGAAATAGGTTGAAATACATAAGTTTGTTGGTATTGGGGAGCCATGTTGTTTAGCAAGAATGTTCGACCTAACGTCAAGACCACAGGTATATGATGGCAAAATGACTAGTAGATTTAGTAGGTTCAGTCAAACAACTTGTCTCCCTATTCCTGCCACTATCTACAGAGGTGGCCTCTTGAACATGTGGGGTGACATTAAAGAGGCAAAGGTTAATTTTTCTCAAACTCTGGGCAATGTCTTGACTTCAGTATATGCTTAGCCACTCTTTTTGTGGTTCCTGATCTTGGGTCTCCCTCATGGTACCCATTAAATGAGATGGATCTCAAGCCGCTTAACATATAAGCATGCAACCTCAGAACTCAGTTTTGCTGTTGTCTTTTTCTGGACACTACCTTCTTAGTAAAACTTTCTTGAATCCCAATTCACTTTAATCTCATAGCTATGATAAAGAGAGAAATGGGGAGAAGGTTGCCCCCCCGGGGGTGTGGGACATACAGGATTGGAAAGATGAGTAAAAAATGCTGAAAAACAGAGACCTCCCAAGATACCTCCATGTAGTGTCCTGATTCTTTTCTTAGACACCACAGTGTCAAGGCTCATTCCTTAATTACTGGCTCTGAGAATCGTATAACAAAACCAGATGAGAATTCTATCTTGGCTATATGACTCCCTCAATTTTTTACAGTCAAACTGCAGACTCAACTACAGTATTTCTTCATCTGTCCTCAGCTATTTATTTCCAATCTCAGAGGTCAATATCTTTCCTCATTTCCAAAACTGATTCTTTCACCGAAAGCTCTCCTCCCATCTAGTCTCTTTAAGGACTTGCACCATCTCTCCACTCAGGTCTGAAATCTCTCCCTCTCTGCTAATTCTTTCATTTAAGTAAGTAAACTGCTCAAATCTTTCACATCCTTAAAAACAAACAAACCCGCTTCCTCCAACCTATATATACATCTTTATAACTACAACTGTAACTTGTATTTATATAGATACAATGGTCTAGATTAACTGGCTCCATTGTTGTACTCGCTAGTCTGTGCTCAACCCTTGATCTGAGGATCTGGAACACCAAGCTTAGGGAAGTGTCCAATTCCATATATTAATTAAAACAGTGAAATTCAAATCATAGTATTTTTCTCTTCTCAGGGTAGGGTTTTGGGCAAGCCACAAGCCAGGGAGGGGGGCATGGTCCTTCCTTCTTCTCTTTTTTCATGTTTTATGACTCCATTTCCTCTCCCTCATTTTTATGCTCCTTTCACCACCAGGGCTCAAAACAGAGGAAGAGAAAGGTGATGAGGGAAGAATATCCTTACTTGATGGTTAGTTAGCTAAGACAACTTTGTGCTCTCTGTCCTGACAAAGATTTAAAACTGATCATTTTGCTTTAGAATATTTGTGAGCTTCTTTACAGGCCCCCTGAGAACATAACTTGTTCTTTCCAGGTATCTTTCTTCTTTTTGCCTTTTCCTCCTGGTTGAGCCATCCAGTCAACACAGACCCTGTCTTTAGGGGGTCCAGTCATCCCTTGAATTGACCCACTTGGGCAGGATTTCAAAAAGCTGCAGGACATTTTTTTTTCTCTCATATGACCCCCATGTGCTCCATGAAAAGTTCTCATGTATCCTTCCTTCAAAGTCTGTGGAATATGGACCACGCCCAATGCAGCAGCAGCTCTTCAATCTACTGCCAAAGCTGCTACCCAGCCTCTCGCTCGCCCTTCCAAACTAGTCAAATGGGTGTCAGACACAAGGCCAAAGTGTCATGGGACACCTATCAAGCTCTCCGAATAGTCCTGTTGACTTAAAATGACAAGGGAAGCACCTCTTCTCCCCATTATCATGTTATCTCTCTCAAACACAATTATTTTATATCCTCAATATGTGGGAATTGTAAAGCATGTGCTTGACACCCACTGGAAAATTTTGTATGGTAGTCCAGGATCTGTCACCTTAGGTTATGTTTGAAAATCCACTCTAAAATCCTGATGGCAATACAGTTTGAGAACATGTAGGTGCTACTTGGGGACAGACTGATAATCCTTGATTTTCAGTGGTCTGTCTTATTGGAGAGATCACTGCCCTGAAAATATATTCACCAGAGGGAGTGAATCCTACTAAATATGCATGTCTTCCCACAGTTTTATCACCCTCAGGGGTTTACTTGTCTCAATGATATCCTGATAGCATGGTCTTAACAGCATGAGGTCCCCTGTCTTATTTAAGATGATCCCACATGGGAAATATTCTATTAGAAGGCTCCATTTGGTATGAATTTGGAGGGTTATAAGCATTAGGACCTACAGAGAATAGGATTATGGAAGATGTACAAAGATGAGATAGGAACTAGTTACAGGACAAATAATCTAGCAGTTTGTCAGGTTAAGGGGTTTTCACTTTACCACATAGAAAGCAAGGATTTCTACTGTCTGATGCTATATTCTTGAATATCAGTGGATGATAATTCAGTTCTCTGCAGGACTACTGGGGATGCTGAAGGAGGAATATACCATAAATGTCAATGACATATTATCATCACTAAACTAAGATAAACCTGTCTGTTTTACAGGAAATTGGAATAATCCTAATTATCAACATAAGACCCAAAGCTGGATTAATAGGAAGGTTTTATTATATATCACCTTCTATATTATTCCCAGTGGTGGGTGAGGGCTTGGTCAACTGAAGAGTAGCTATCACTAGGTTCTGTAAACACGTAGAAGTTTCAGAGGTAGATTTGGGTCAGGGCTGAGTTAGGGGGACAGAGGACTGAGAAATTAAGAAAGGGACAGGAAAGGTAAGCAATTGCATTGAAGGGAAGGGATGCGATCTCAAAGTTTGGACTCAAAATGTTTGGACTGGCGTAAAAGTATACTGTGGCTCTAGGTAGATGGAATGGGTACATGGGTTGAACTGAGCTGGATGGAGATGGGACAAGCTTGTCTTGAAGAAGAGAGAAGGGCTCCCTCACCTATTTGGCCATGGCCTCTGAGACTATTCATAATTTGTCTGTATCTCGACCCTCCATTGGATGGTCAGGGAAGCAGGAGGATACCCATTTGGTTTTCTCTTTCTAGAATGAGATTCATCCAACAGAGTCAGGATAACTCGGGGGTCAAGCCCAAAATTCAACACTGACTGGCCAAGGACAGAGTTCTGGGAACCAAGCACCCAATTTCTTGTGGTCTCCATCTCCTTATAGGGGCTACAGGGAGGTAGAAATAGGGGGAGAGAAGGATATATGAATGACAGAAACATCGTTTATCCTCTAGATGACTAAAGAGTGGCTCTAAAAAAATGTACAACTGACCACATAACTTCCTTACTTTAACATGTTTCCAACTCTAAGGGAAGAAGAAATTCCATAGTCTGGCAGACAAATGCCCTTTACAGCATGGCATTTGTCTTCTGGCCTCTCTAAGGTAATATTTTATATACAGTAAAACCTTGGATTGTGAGTAACTTGGTTTGTGAGTGTTCCGCAAGATGAGCAAACATTCCTAACACATTTTAACTTGACAAACAAGCGATGTCTTGCAATACAAGTGGTTTGTTTCCGAAACGAAAACCAAGGTATTACTGTATATCATAAAATCCATCTTCAGGTACTTCCCAAATTACACCATATTCATGCCTCATGTCTTTCTTTATTTGTATCTCCCTCCCTTACATTCTTTCTTCGTTTGGTTAACGCCTACACACCCTTCGTGCTCATCTCCCCTGACATCCTCACTGGAATTACCTCCACCTCCCTCTACACCCAGCTTTAATTCTTCAGTCCCACTGTTCATGCTGTGGAGTTTGGTGGTTACAGTGGAATCAGATAGACCTTCTCCTTACTCTGAATATGCCACCTGCTGGTATGTGACTCTGATCTATTTATACAAACTCCCGAAGCTTCATTTCCTCATTTGATTATCTGAAAAAAACAAAAATGGGAATGATGATGCATGCATATCTCACCAAGTCACTATGAGATTAAGTGAAATAATATATGTAAAGCGTTGGAAACAGTGCTTGGAACACTTAAGCATTCATTAAATGTTACTTGATATTAATCATAGCTTTTATGGAGCCTCACGCGGTACCAGGCTCAATAAAGAAGCTCAGAGGTATATATTTCCCCCTGAAATTCTCAAGGCATTTATAACATTGAATTTCATTCCATTAAAAAATTAAACCTTTGTGAGGCAGGCTTGGAAGTGCTCCTGAATCAAAGAACAAGTCATTCCCTAGCACTGAGGAGCTGCTTCCTGGCAACGTCCATACCTTCCTCTCACTGCAAGTGAGACCAGCTGACGAAGGGCAACCATGCTGCAGGCAGGAACAGCCCCCTTCCAGGCCTCTAACTTTCTCCTTTTAGAGGAGAAAATGGCAAATAAATAAATAAATAAACTCTGTATAAATTTAAATAATTGGAAGGCAGCTTGACTGAAAAAGACACTTTTCTTTTTCACCACAAATGTCACCATCTGGACTTTTCCTTTTTTAATTTCTTTGGGACCTGACAAGTCACTGGGCTGATATAATCACACCCAGTCAAAAATGACAGACACATCTCGGCAAGCTAGGGTGGGCAGGGTTCCAGGGCGGCCAGTGAGGACTCAGACACCGGTGAGCGGGTGGTTTTCAGCAGCACCCCCAGCCCCTCCGCCTTCCTGAGAACACAAGAGCTCCTAAGGTGTGATCAGCTTAAATGCACGTGCAAACACACACACTCTCTCTCCCTCTCTCTCCCTCTCTCTCCCTCTCTCTC
>NW_017731445.1:2886106-2941546 GCF_001890085.2 Hipposideros armiger | reverse complement strand
CTCTCTCTCTCTCTCTCTCTCTCTCTCTCTCTCTCTCTCTCTCGGATGTGTGTATGCTTACCAGACAGCACTAAGTTAACCTACTAGCTAATTCATTTTCCTTTAAAATATTAAGGGGCAGGAAAGGCCAGTCAGCAGACTGTGCTGCTTTTAATAAACCACATGTGGCCACCCTGTCTGTTTCTGGACTTGTCTTTGTTTCTCCCAAGCAGTCCTTCATCGAGCAAGGCAGGATTAATCCAGGCAACCAGCAAAGGGAATCCAATTTTCTATACTGGTCATCTCAGAAGCTGTATGTGACCACAGATCCACAGCACACTCCCAGCTATCACACAGAAATGTTCCTAGCCACAAAATAGCCTTATTTAATGTTTTATTTTTCCTATTTCTATGTTTTTGTTTTTTTTCTGGTTATGATTGTCTGGAAAATACAATGGCTCCCTGTAAATCTCATGTTCGGTATTTTTTCAAAACAGGGAAATTTACCATTTTGCAAATTGTCTTCTGTGGCAAAATACAAAACTCTAGTTTTTACAAATATTTGCCTGTTGCTCACTTTCTTTGCATGAGATTTAATGTGTGTGTGTGTACATATATACATACACATACAGATGCACACATGTATTCATTTGCCAAATATGTGCAGCATTCTATGCATATGCACTGTGCTAAGATTCCAAGGGCAGAGTCTACTAGGACAGAGCTTTTCTAACGTGCAAGTGCTTAGGAGATTGTCCAAGTGCAGATTCTTCTTCAGGAGTCTGTGTTTCCAAGTTGCTAGTCCATGGACCATACTATGAGCAGCAAAGAGTCAGAGGAATTACACATCGTTTTTATATAAAAAATGTGTGAATCCTTCTGGGCACTTCCTCTGCTTTACATTCCACACCCAATCATTAACCAGAGCAATCACTTCCTAAAACCTCTCCAATTCACCTTCCATTTCCATCCTCACCGCCACTAGTCTGGTCCATCAGCATCACAGTCACTTGTCCCCCAAACTGCAGTAGTTGTCTCTCAGCGGCTTCCTCATCTCCACTCTTGTCTCTCTCCAATCATATTTAACACTGTGGTCAGAGTGATATGTTTAATATGCAAATCAGATCTGGGGCCTCTCTTGCTTGAAACTCTTAGACGGCTTTCTGTTGTTCCTTCAGCTGATGTTGAGAATTCTCAATGTGGCCTACAGAGCCCAGGGCGATCCAGCTCTTTTCTGTCCTATAGCATCATCTGATACCAGGCTCCCCAGCTGTTACCATGCTTAATTCACTCTGGCTTTCTTTTGGCTTCCTGAGTATGTAAAATGTCTTCCTAACTCAGGGACCTCAGACCTGACATTTATATCCACTGCCTGAAACTTTTTCTCATCCTTTGCCTCACTCCTCACCCACTTTCTTCCCAGCTGCTTCTCCCAACCTTCTACCTCAATTCACCCTTCGAGTCTTAGCTGAGATTTAAGCTATCCGACTAGGTTTCCGTTCCCTGTTAGGTGCTTTTAAAGTACCCTGTATTTTGTTTTCAGGGCACTCATTGATGACTCATTTACATAGTTGTTTGCTTCATGTAAGCTCCATTAGGGTAAGGCCAAGTCTGCCTCTTGCATCACTGAACCACCAGCACATGGCTCAGCACTTCCCGTACAGAAGGCTCTGGGTGAACGTTCCCATTTAAATAAATAAAAAAAGAAACTGAGCTAGGGACAAGGACTGTTCCAGTAGTGTATAAAGCTAAGCAAGAGCCAAACAGGGTTTCCTGGGGCTGGGAGAGGGTGGGAGTGAGGGAACCACAGTGGACAGGTTTGGAGGGAAGAAGGGGTTGGGGAAAGAATAGGCACTCACCACGCAGCTGAGAGAGAGGGGGCGTTCCAGACAGAAGGAGTAGAGGTAGGAGAAGCTTTTGCACTGCAATAAATACTTTGGTTTTTATCCTATAGGTGAGGAGGGGAGAGGAGAATGAGAGGTTTTAAATCTGGAGATGATGTAGTTTTGTCATCATTAAAAGTATGCAACAGACACCTCTGTGAAAGCATTTCTAAGAAATGAGGAAGGTAAAGAAGTAAGACAGATAGGATGGGTAAGAAATTCAGATACTAACATGAAGGTAAGACATGAAGCATTAACAAACATAATTATAGAAAACATTATTTTTTCCAACCTTCATTGTAGCTGGGGCCTAAGCACGTGACCTGGACTCAACTACCCCCACCACAGACTTGGAATTGAGAATAGTAGCCCAAAGAAGCAGGAGCAACTGAGAATCAGTTCATTCATTCATTCATTCACACATCAAGTGTGTATTGAATACTTACAGTATGCCAGGCACTTTTCAAGATCCTGGACATATAGCAGAGAGCAAGGCAGACACAATTCCCTGCCTCCATATTGCTTACAGTCTTTAGGGGGAAGAAAAGAAACAAGTTAATGAGTGAACTATATGGTATGTCAGATGCTGATAATCGATATCCAAAAAGATGAAAGCAAGCATCATGTATTAGAATATGCTGAAGGAGGGGCAGATTTGGAAGATACAATTTTATTTAGTTAAATATTCTTATTTTTATTTTTAAAGATTTTATTGGGGAATTGGGGGAGGGGAACAGTGCTGGGGAATCGGGGGAAGAGGAACAGACAAGTTGCTGTCATTTTTGTTCTTCAGTCTAGTTGTGGAGGACATCACTTTACTGGCCCATATTGGTATCATCATTGCGTTCTTCCCGGGTGAGGCAGATCGGTCACCAGCCTCTGGACAGCCACTCACGGTGGCTCTTGGCAGCTCACACCAGGCTGCCGGCCACTCACACTGGCTGCCAGCCACACACAGTAGCTTATGGCAGCCCACTGCCACAGGGGCTATAGCCTATGTCATCGCCGGCGACTCACGGCAGCCCAGCTCCAGGTCTCGCTGTTGTTCACCATCTTAGCTGTAGAGGATGTAGTGTCACTGGCCCTCATGTGGGATCCAAACCAGGGCCCTGCTGCTCAGAGCTGGCATCTCAAGCCAGCTCTTAACCAATGTGCCACTCGGCCAGCCCTGGAAGATGCAATTTTAAATAGTGGGCTTGTTGAAGGCTTCCCTATAAGGGCAGAGACCTAAAGCACGCGAGAAACATGCTGCATGGATATCTGGAGGAAGACTGTTTTGAGCAGAGGAAACATTAGGGGGTGGTTACAGCAGCAGCAGCAGGGCACTGGCAGCTTTGGTGCCAATGGCCATGACCTAGCCACGGGCAGTAAGGAGAGATGTGGCACAGGCTGTCCAGTGGCAGCTTAGGCAGCGGTGTCCTCACCAAATGGTTCTGTGAGGTGATGTTGGCTGTGGCTCTGGCACCTCGTCTCCCTTTTTCCTGCCTGTTTTAGGAACTTGGCCTCCCTAGTGGCTCCCTGGGTGCCCTAAAATCTTGTCACTACATTTCTGTTCTTTTTTCAGCCAGGAGTGGTTAATGAAGGACCCTAGCTGCTTTAAACAGTGAGTTTCTGATCCTCAGGGAACTGCTATCTCTGAAGTTAAGAGGAAATCTCTGCCCCATGCTCTTACCTATAGTTTGTGTTCAAGGCAGCATAAGAGATTTTTAACTTCTATGTCATGCTGGCAGCCACCTCTCCCGGAGGAAATGGAATTGTACGTACATTTCTAAGAATGAGTGGATAGAATCACAGACTTGAGATAAAAAATAAGAGTACAAAAGTCTTCCTTTGGAAAGGATCCTTTTGTGTCAGAAAAAGGAAGGACAAAAGAGACCAGGTTAAGAAACCTGGGTAAAGTGTCATAGCTCCTGAGTTGAGATAACGGAATAAGAATCAAACTACCATGACTGTGATGCAAAAAAAAAGAAAGTCTAGGGGTGCAGGGTCAGGGATCTGAATCCATTAGGGAATGTGTATTTTCTCAGTTCTCAGTTGCGTTCGTTTCTCATGTGTTGTTAGCACTGAAATTGGTTTGCATCTTACCGCCAATTGTACACATAATGTAGTGTTGCTCCCCTTTACCTCTGAAAATCTGTTAAATTATGGTGCACCCTATAATAGATGGCACTGGAGAGTCAACAAAATAGGAATAGGTGGCATGTTGGACTGGGAGGCTATCATCTCTTTTCTAGTTAGCACACATACAGCTTAGCTTTAGAACTTAGTGGAGGGATATGGAAAATGCTCATGATGAATTGCAGCAAGCTCATTTCTGAACATTTAGGTTTCTAGGAACATGGGGGTGGCTCACTGCTAGGAGAAGGCTACTAACAACAGGGTAGGGGACAACACCACAGAAACAGCTGCTTACTACATAGACACAAAGTAACCTAGACACCTCTTTCTCTGGGGTGGAGAGGGTTCCCAGTTCAATGGCATAAAGAGAAACTCCCTGGAGAGGAAAAGTCATGATATAAACCTTATGAGGAGCAAATCTGCCGCTCTAATGAGCTCCAGGTCAAGTACAGAATTGCCAACGTTACAACACCACCTCTCAGCCACAGTAGTTCACTACACCCATGACAGCACTGAGCGTATTCTATGAAGCAGAGACATAGGCTTCACTCTGTCAGTGGTTCAGCCTGAGCTAAACTTCATCTTTCTTCATTTGCTATCTCCGGTGCAACACTCCCCATTTCTACCAGGCTTGTTTGTTCTGTTTAAAAGGGTCGTACTCTGAAAATCCAGCAACTGCAAATGGAACTACAAATCCACCATCTGGGTGTTTTTGGACCAGCCGTGGCACTTTCGATTTCTTATTTGTAAAATGTAATCATCACCAGTCAATCTTCCAGACCTAAAGTGCTAGAGTTATTGATGAGCTCTTATCTGAACTGGAAGGCGTGGAGAGGCTTCTTGCTGAGGCTGAAGTGTGCCGTTTCCTTCTGTCTCTTTCCTGGCTATTGTCAGCTTTCTCCATCTCAGCCACCGATAGAAGGGAGTAGAATTAATGACATCTGTTTACTGCCTGAATGTGTTGGCTGCATGGCAGACAACCACAAGGTCTCAGGGGCATATAATATCCAGCATTTACTTAGCTTATATCTGGGGTCAGTGAGTGTTGGTTGATTCTGCCTGGGCCTGGCTGGGGCAGCCCACCTGAAGTGACTCTGCCTCACAGGCTTCTCATCCTCCTCCTGGACCAGGAGGCTCACCTGGGCATGTTCTTCTAGAGCGGGCAGAGCACTGGAGAGCAAGCCCAATTGTGCAAGTACTTTTCAAACCTTCAATCATATGCCACCCCCTAACACTCAATTGAAAGCCATAAGGGCAACATCAGAGTCAAAATACAGAGACGTCTACTTTGCCCGGGGAGTGCGGGCAGGTATTTCTAAACAATGATTGGCCCCTACGTGTGATCACCAGGGGGCGGCCATGTTCTGATTCCCACCTGGTTCCAACCAACTGGACTGCCCTGACCCTGGTTTCTGGTTTCAATTCCAGTCACTAAAATGGATATTTATTAAGTATCCCTGAGAGGCAGGGAAGGTGAACTCGCATTTTCTGAGCTCTTAGTATGGTCAGACCCTGTGTAAAGTGTACACTTGTTATTATAGTCAGTCATCTAGATCCAGCCTCTCCTACAGGTGAGTTAAGTGGTTATCCTCAGTTTCAGTGAAGAACCATAATCAAAATGGGTCATTACCTTCCAGCGCTCTCTTGGGAGTCTTAGGATGGTATAAAGTTGAATAAATAGACTAGTCTACCCACCCTCACAGAGGTTGCTGTTCTCTGGATTACTGATTGTCCACTGTCCAAAGTAAAATTCCTCATTTTATGTATTCTTAATCATCCATGCCTTGACTGCCAGACACACTCTCTAATTCTTGTCCACTGTAGTCCTGATATGACTCTTCAAGGACTGAAAAACACCAGATATATAGCAGGCTTTCCATTGTAATGAATTAGTTATAATGTTTATTCCTTGTCCAAACTGGAAGGAACTGAGGATGAAGTATGCTGAAACCTTCTGTTTGCTTCCTGGCTATCTCAACTTTCTTCATCTAAGAAGCCAATATAAGAGAGTGGGATGGGTATCATCTGTCTATTGACTATATTGGTTTGCTGCATAACAAATAACCACAAAGTCTCAGAGGCCCAAAACAATATGCATTTAAGCTTATGTGTCTGGGGTAGACATTGGAACCAGACCAACCTAACTGTGAATATTGGTTGGCCTCAATTTTCTCAAAACTGAAACTAGTAACACCTATTCTGCAGCACTGGTGTGAAGATTTGCCAGAACACCCTTAATACAGAGTTGGGCACACCAAATATGTAGAGGTTTCCCTCTTTATTTCCCAAGAAATTTGATCGTCAACGGTTACGTCTTCAGTCCCCTATAAGTCCGGCATCAGAATTTTAAGGATAAAAGAAATAATGCAACAACTTGACTCATGATGCTTTGTGGAGCCTTAATTTGAGTAAAAATTACATATGTGACACCCATACAATGAACACTTGATTTGTGTGTGGGGGTGAGAAAGGTGGGAGTGCACTGGGGGAAATGGAACAGAGCTAATAAGTTCCCATCTGTGATTTGACCTGCTCTCCGCCTGACTAGCTGCATATTCATGTCAATTTCCTCCCAGTTACCCAGGGCAAGAAATGAAGAGGAAAGATCTTTAATCATTTTTTTATTCTAATTGAAACATTTTCCTTGCAAGTGGAGAGAGAACAGGTGCCTAACGAGCCCACATGATGATTCACAAGGTAGTAGATATCGCCACAGATATAATTAAACTGGAAGATCAATGAAAATTTCCTTTTTGGACCACTGCCAGGTCTGCTCAGACTGGGATCCTGCTTACTGTATTTATGCACAGCGATATTCAGGAGTGTGTACTCACACAGGTGTGCCCCACAATATCGTATCATGATAAATTAAGCAGCCACAGACTCACACATCGAGGATGACTTATTCAGAACAACACCGCTATTTCTACGTACAGTTAATGATCCTGGGTGGCAAACATCATCTGTCAGAAAGGCAGAGAGCTGCTGCTGCTTTTCTAGTCTCACTTTCCTTTTTCCTTTATTATGTTTTTCATTTTGGCCTATAAAAAAAAACAATTACATAAATAAGCACTGGCCAAGAGGATCAGATCTGAAGGAAAGGGAGGAAGTGGGGGGAGTGAAAGGAGGGAAGGGAGTCAGTCACCAGGGGAATGAAACACTGCAAATGTGTGGCCTCTCCTTTGAAGCTCCAGAAAATCGCACTACGTTTACACCAGGATGTCTACCCATTTCTGGCTCTCAGAACCCTCAGACTCTCTCAGCCTATAAATAAGCCCATGCCCATCTTGCGAGTCCAGGGTTCTTCTGATAATGGAAGCAAAGGAAGGACTTATGGGAGAAGGTTGGTATTTGAGATTGGCACTGATGCAAATTTTGCAGGCCTGATAGAATTTTCACAACCTTGTATTGTTTTTGAAATTTACTTGCACAAATGAAAGGACAAAACAAAACAACCTGATAGCTCTTTTCATTTGTTTTGTAACAAGATTATAGTTGAAAAAGAATCACTCCTTGAATTAGATACCATCTTAGTCAGCTCAGGTTTTTATAATAAAATGCCATAGATGGGTAGCTTAAACAACAGATATTTCTCTCAATCTGGAGTCTGGCAAGTCTGAGGTCAAGGTCCTGGCAGATTTGTTGTCTGGTGAGAACTCTCTTCCTGGCTTGCAGATGGCTGCCTTCTTGCTGTATCCTCACATGACAGAGAGAGGCAGCTCTGGTTTCTCTTCTCATAAGGGCAATAACCCCATCATGGAGCTCAAACCACAGGACGTATGACCTCTTCTAAATCGAATTACCTCCCAAAAGCCCCACCCCCAAAATACCATCACATTGGAGGTTAGGGCTTAAACCTATGAATTTTGAGGAGGCACAAACATTTAGTCCATTTGTGGTCAGATACCAAACACATTTGTGGTCAGTTCCATAAAACAGAGGTGAGTCTGATGCCTAAAGCTCATAGGAAGATCAGTGCTTTGCATGTATTTTAGTTAAAAGAAGACAATAGAAACTATAGTCCAAATATTGCTCACTCATAATTTGCAAATGAAAAGAAGAGTGAAGGAGCGTTACAAAAGAATATAAATTCTCACATTAGAAAGATTCTCTAGACCAGCATATCTGGTTTCATCAAGATAGACTGATTGTATAATCATTTCAGAATCTCAGTGGCTTAACAGAATAAAGATTTGTTCTCATTCACAGAAGGATCCAGTCTGTTTCCAGTGTGAGGCTCTCCACCATCTCAGAGACCTTTAGAGTCCTTTGGAAGAGGTGGAAGATAACACATGGGGAATTTTCTGGAAAGGGCTGGAAGTGTCCCAAGTTCCCTTGGCTAGCAGTCAGTCACACAGTGTCATCTAGGCGAAAGCGGAGCTGGGGGCTCTAGTCTCCCTGTGTATGTGCAGGAGGGACCCAGAGCATTCTTTCTGCTACACCCTCCATTTTCTACATGAGGAAAGTGAGGCTCAGTGAGCTGAGCTGATTTGTTCAGAATGAATCAATGACAGATGCAGAACTAAAACTCGTGTCTCCTCACACCATCTTCTTTCCTTAATTTCCCATTGTCTCCTAGGATTTTGAAGAAGTACAGAAGGACTTAGGGTTCCTGAAGGGCAATCCATAACCACAAGGAAGACCCCTCTCCTTAGAATCTAATGTCATCCTTTTGTACACTTATCAGAGGATATGCCTAGAGAGAATTTAAAAATCAATTGATTGATTGATATAATCCATTAAGATTTTTTTCAAATTACTAAATGGTTCTTTGACTTCTGTGAAAGATCACACATTCACCAAGGATGGGGGCAGCATGATACATCTCTTTGATCCTTCATAATATCTAATGGTGTAAGACGTGGTCATTGCTTAATAAATATTTGTTGCTGGGCATGGTAATACTGAGTCTTATAAAGGTTTCCATGTAAAAACAATAAGAGAAAGACCAAAAGCTTTCTAATAAAAGGGTAGGCAATGATTCCATGTAGTCATCAAATACTTATGAGGACCTAACACATATCAAGCATAGTTTTGGGAGCTCAGGGTACGGTGGAGAAGGAAACACACAGTGTTTGCTGGAATCTCAGTTGATACCTATCGCCTGAAATCCAGGTTCTCTAATGGCTAATTCTGTGTAATGCATAGGCATGTTTACTGGTCCTCTTTTACTCTCTTTTGTTTATCTGTAAAAAACAGTAATCTAATACCTCTCTGAGCTATTAGGCAAATGGTCATAGAGCAAGTGGAAATCGAAAATGATAGGAAATAAAAGACCCAGCGATAAACTTTAAAGGAGGCAAGTTAATGGGGCATGTATATGGGAGGCAACCCAATCAACTTCAACAGGTCATTACTATTGTATTAGGCCTTTCTTCAGAAGGGCTTTGTCTTTGGATTGCTGCTTCTGGAGATAAGATGGCAATGACAGAAAATCTAGAGCATCACAACAGAAAGGGTTTAAGAGAGCCATATTCATATGAGATGAGTTTATCAAGGTTTATGTCATTACAATAAACCACTAACAGAATTTATGGCAATGAGATCATTATGAAGGATTCTCAAAAATGCAATTAACTGGCCACTATGACCTCATCTCGCATGGTCTCCGCATCTCTCAAGTATGTCTGTACCTTTAGGGACAACTAATTTGTTTCCTTGGTAAAGAAACACTTATTTATCTGTATGTGGGACGCCTCAAGATTCCCCAAGTATGTCATTCAAAGAATGAAGAACACTCAAATGGCTACTTCCCAGGCTACAGAAAAGTGATCATGAACCTGACCTCTAACTTTTATTCCTTTTGCAAAATTATCGTGTCAGAGACTTAACTCCCTAAGGTTCTTAGCTAGTTCCCATTGTAAGCACCAATCTTCCCTCACACCTCTGCTTGTCCGGGACTATGGCTTTTGTGTTTTAAGTGGATGTTTTGTTTGTTTGTTTGTTTTGTCTTGTTTTTTTTTTTAGCTGAGCAATCCCACCACCTGTTGGCAGCTCAGTGGCAGCTCAGCTCGGGCCGGGAATCAAACCAGTGACCCTGTTGCTCAGAGCTCGCACACTTGAGCGAGCTCTTAACCAACTGAGACACTCAACCAGCCCTCGGTGTATTTTTTTATATTATTTTAGACAGCAAGCTCCTTAAGAGCTGAGACTGTATCTCACTTAGCTCTGCAGCTCACGTGCATTCTCCAGAAGCCACCTCATAGGATGTAGTGAATGTATGGGAATATGTGATTGTGGTTTTCCAGTTCAAGAACAAGAGCAGTGTGTTGGCATATGTACTTTTCTGTATTCGGCACCACTTGGAAGAATTGGGTTCATGCTCCTGATCAGGGGTCAGCAAACTTTTTCTGTAAAGAGCCAAATAGTGACTATTTTGGGGTTTGTGAGCCATGCAGTCTCTGCAGAAACTGCCACTGTCACACAAAAGCAGCCACAAGCAACATGTTAACTAATGGGCATGACTGTGTTCTAAGAATATTTGCTTTACGGACACTGACATTTGAATGTCACATAATTTTCACATATTGAACAATATTATTCTTATTTTGATTTTTTTGTCAACCATTTAAAAATGTGCATATCATCCTTAGCTCACAGGATATGCAAAATCAGGCATCAGGCCATTTGGCCCAACGCTCCCAGTGTGTGGACTCCCGCACTAGGTCATCGGGCTGCTGGTGGTGCTGGTGGTGCGATTTACTAATGAGATGAAGTTGATTTCCGGAAACTTCAACTCCATTTTCTTAGCCAGTTCACAAGTGCTTTAGTTGGTCCAATTCCTAAAAGGGGAATTACTATTTTATCTGACCGCTATCTTCAAGGACACTCTAATGAATTAAGGTTATGGAATTCTTGGGCAAGATATACCACCTTAGGACTAGAGAGTTATGATTAAAATATTAAAATGGAAGAATAAAATATAATTCATGATTTATGGCGAATCATCTTAGATACTTCTAGGAATCAATAACCCATATCATCATTCTCATTTATCCCGGTGACATTCTTTCATTTCACAAAACAAGAATTTCTGATAATATGAAATATATGCCAGACCACATGCACAGGTCAAGTCGAATATGTTCCCAATATTCTAGTACTACTGTGAGATATGTACGAAAAACAAGTACATCTGCTTATATACTTTAAAAAACATGGTTAGATTTTAAATATCTTGTTGGCATTTACAATAAAAATACACCACTTTGATGATCATTTTGCTCCACAAAAATAGAGTCAGTCATTCAATGTAAGTAAATATAAGTAACAATAACATGTAGAAACTAGTTAGAATATAGCATCTTTAGTTTAAGGAATTTGGCCCCTAGTTTTTCACACACCTGTTGGTTGAATATACAGGTCAGAGGGAACCAGACTATCTTTTAGCTGCTGCCATTTCAGAGAATATGCCTGTGCAACAGGGTTGGTTTACAAGTAAAATGCATACCAGTTGTTATGCAAACCTACTTCCCCTCAAAATTTTAGTGCCTAAAAGCCTAGACTTTGGGATCAAACAGTCCTAAGTTCAAATCCTGGCTTTATCACCTGTTAACTGTGTGACCTCCAACAAGTTACTTACCCTCTCTAAGCTTCAATTTATTCACTTAAAGAATGGGAATGTTAATAATGACTGTGGGTAGAAGTGAGATAATGCACATAAAGTACATATTGTAGTTCCTGCACATAGATAGTAAGCATTCACTAAATAGCAGGTATATTATTATTATTATTATTATTAATACATTCATCATTAGAAAAAATAGTCCTTTATGCAGTGAGCAGCAAACTTTATAGAGACATAATGTAATTTCAAATATAAAGCACTGCTGAAATTTTGAGAGACACTTTCCCTTGCCCGGGTTTAGGGGATGGTAGTGATGTGCGTGTCTGTGTTGGGTCTGCTTACACACCGGAACCCTCGCGCTTTGGTTCCCTTGTTGGCTGTTTTCTTGTTGCACTGGGGACTCTGGGCATGTTCCCCGGAATTTCCACTGCATTTGTGCACCTTCTTTTTACCTCATATTTTAAAATTTTATCTTAATTGTATTTTTTCTCATTCTTATTCCCCTCTAATTTCTTCTCTGCTTATCTTATTTTATTGGTTCATTATAATTCATCTAAATCTTACTTATTCAAAGTCTCTGATTTCAAATTCTTTATAATCAAGGTGCTGCTCACCTGTCTAACTTAAGTCAATGTGCTGAGTAAACCAGTAGATGGATAGTTTCAAATCCTTGTCCTGTTGACAGTGTTAAGGCATACAAACCCAGGATACCTAAAAGTCATGTTGGGGAGATATGAGAGCTTGTTTATAGCCTGGTATGTATGCACTCAAGGTCACAGGGTGTGATAGAGAAGGTATAAATTAGGAATCAGAGTACCTGGGCTTGGGGGGTCCTCTCAGCCAGCACAGGATATAGGACTCTCAAAAAGTCATTCAGTTTCTCTAAAATCAGTGTTATTGGTCAATAAAACAGGAGAGATTAGAATATTTACCTCATGTAATTTAATATAAATAACATAATTAATATAATAATCACTTTGTAAGCTATAAATCACTATGCATACTGCTATAGGGTTATTATTATGATTACCATCATTCACCCCATGGTGGCATGTGTCCACAAGGATACCATTTAATGAACAAATTGTGGTGGTAAGAACCAAGTCCCACCTCTGATGCTATCCAGGTATGTAACTTTGGCCAAATCACTCATTTATTGAAGTACTAATTTTTATATCTGTAGAATAAATTAGATACTCATCAATGTCCCTTCCAGGCATAAAACGTTGGGATTTCACAAGTACCATGAAAAAAGCATAGATAGGCAGACTGGCTAGAGTCTTACAAAACAGGAATGTGAATATGTGATCCTGATTTCAATGGGGGCACTGTAATCATGGAAGCCTAAAGATGGCATGAAGAAGGGGACTCCAAAGGAGATTCGCTGGGTAACAGAACAGTGGGCTCAAGGGAATGTTGCTTCACACAAAGCCCCATAGTTCCAAAACTGCCCAGACATTGAACTACACCCAGAGCAACAGAAGGAAGCAGAAAGACAGCGCTGCCCATTGCCTCCAAAGTGTGAGGACTAGCCCAGGTGTCTTCCACATAAGTAAGAAGGGAGAGAAGCAGAAAAGGTTCTGAAATTACAGCCTCCTGAATGGGCTTCATGCCTCTTGTCTCCTTTCTTTCTCGTCCATCCCCCATATTACCACCAGAGGGACCCTAAACTCAAATATGGTCCTCCCCCTGGCCAGATTAAAAATCTGTGATTTCTTCCATGAAAAGATGCTCAATGTCATTAATCACCAGGCAAATATAAATCAAAACCATAATGACATATTGCCTCATATTTGTTAGGATGGCTATTNAGAGAGAGAGAGAGAGAGAGAGAGAGAGAGAGAGAGAGAGAGAGAGAGAGAGAGACAGCAAGAGAGGACAAGTATTGGCAAGGATGTGGAAAAATTGGAATCTTTGTGCACTGTTGGTGGGGATGCAAAATGGTGTAGCCACTATAGAAAACAATGGGGAACTCCCCATGTTCTACAGACTGAAATCTAAACTCCCTTGCTTATAGGGTCATTTACTATATACAATAGGATCTGCTCTAACTCTTCAACTTCATGTGCAAGAGCAAACCACTCTGCACCCATCATCTTGGTTTTCTTCATAGCTCAGTGCCTTTGCACATGCTGTTCCTCTACAAGGAACATCCTTATACAGTTCTCTGCTTTGAGAATACTTTCTTTTTCTATTGAATCCAAATCAAATATTACCTTCATTACCATGTATTATAGCACTTAGCACCAGTTTTTTTTTAAGAAGGTAGCTACATGTCTGCTCTTCTACTAGCAAATTAACTTTTAGAGATGAGCCCATGTTTTATTGTCCTAGTAGGTGCTTCATTAATTAATATTTTCTAGGGTTTAGTAATGGTTAACTGAAATGATTGAAAGGATGGAGGCATCTGGAGAGAACAGATAAAAGAACAGGGCTCTTTAGAATATAAGCAGACAAAACCTAAGAAGGGACAAATTGGGATTCAATAAAATCATGAACCAGGTAGATAAGACAGGTAGGGACATTTTTCCCAATTAAATGATTTATTCAATAAATATTTAGTAAATGTCTCTTACACACCAGGTGCTAAGGAGACATGAGCAAACAGGCTGACTTAACATGTTTCATCAGCTAAAATACCAGTATTCCTAAAGTGTGGCTGGTGAGAAGGGGAAAGTGGCACAGTAAGAGGAAGAATAGCACACAGGGACAAATCAGCCAGGGCCTCCATGTTAGCGTGAGACTTCACCTTTACCATAAGGGCAATGGGAAGCCTTTGCTTTTAAGGTTTTAAGCAGGGGAAAAAAGCAATCTGATTTTTTGAGAAGGCCACGCTGGCTTTTCTGTGGAGAACATGCTGTGTATCCAACGGGATACCAGTTAACAGGCCAGTGCATCAGACCAGGTGAGAAGTGACATCTGCCTAGTGACCAGAATCACCTGGAGGGCTGTTAAAACGTGATTTGTGGACTCCACCCCTAGAGTTTCTGATTCTGTAGGTCTGATGGTGATGGGGGTGGAGGCTTGGTGGAGAATTTGTGTTTCTGTCGAGTTCCCAGTGATGCTGACACTGCTCTCTGGAGACGGCACTCTGAGAACTACTGACCTTCACTATGGTAATAGAGGGGGTGAGGAAGCTGGAACAAAGTGGGCTGGATTGAAATATCATATGGAGATAAGATTATGAAGACATTCTTATTTATAATACCAATACTAGAAAATACTGGGACAAGGAGTATTCTTATGAAACTTGAATGAGAAAAAATACTAGGAAATTTTAGGAGAAGGAATATTATTGGTCATATGAAACTTGAATGAGTTTTTTTTGTTTTGTTTTTTTGTTTTTTTGAGAAAACAAAAGGAACACCCCTCACACAACAGGCAATTAACATATTAATATTTATGCTCTACACGCCCCCCCCACACACACACACCCCAACACCAACAAGTAAAACCAAATGGTTTCTCAAAGTGTTTGAAGAAATTGTGTATTACAGGACCAAAAGTAGCTCCTATAAGATGAAGGTCTTGTAAATGGTTCAAATTGACTAAGAGAAGGTAACTATGCTTTTACATTGTCAGACCCTTGGGTAGCAGATGAAAAGTGGAACAGGGTGAATAGACTTTGGGTGTGACCCAATGTAATTCCTTTCAGAGTTTTCAGAAAACTAGCCTCGCATCCACTCAGGTCAGCTCTTCTGCTCCAATGCCCATGATGTGTCTGTCTGTCCGAGAATGCACTCCCCACTTAGCACCTCTTTCCTCACACATGAGCTGCAGAAGTCCAGTTACCAAACAAACGAAAAGCCCACTTGCCAGTGCCTCAGCGTCCCTGCCCAGGTTCTGTCAGTCTCCTGCTCCATCTTGGCATCTCCACTTTCTGCACTATTACCTACTTTACTTCCGCCTCTTTGTCCAGCTCTGCAATGGGCTGAATTATACCCATCAAAAATTTCTATCTTGAACTTCTAAGCATCCCCACCCCCACAGTACCTCAGAATGTGATCTTATTTGAAGATAAGATCATTGCAGATGTAATTAGATCAGTGAAGATGGGTCGTCATGAGGGTGGGTCCTAATCCTATATGACTGATGTCCTGATGAAACAGGAAAATTTAGACACAGAGACACGCACATAGGGAGAATATCATGTGAAGATGAAGGTAGAGATGGCGGTGATGCTTCTATGCCAGAGATTGCTACCAAACCACCAGAAGCGAGGGGAGAGGCATAATACAGTCTTTCTCATAGTTCTCAGGAGGAACCAGCCCTGTCAATGCCTTGACTTTGGACTTCTAGCCTCTGGAACTGTAAGACAATAGATTTCTGTTAGTTAAACCACTTAGTGTGTGGTAGTTCATTCTAGCAGCCCTGCTAAACTAATACAAACTCCTTATGATTATTGCCTCAGTTGTACTGTCCACTTACCTCTTTTATGTTTCTCAGATCTGCCTCTCTTTTGTGCTTGGCAGTCAGTGGGCCAACAGTGACCCTTTCATAGTATGGATGAGGCCTCCTGGGACCTCAATCAGTGTATAATGTCGCAAATCCCCTCCTTTTCCTGTAGGGCATTCTGACACTCTTCCCCCAATGGGCAACTGCCTTCTTAAGAATCTGTTCCATGTTTTGTCATTCATCTTTGTGTCCTACCAATGATCAAAGTGCCTAAATCATAGTCAATGTGTTTGTTGAATGAATAACAAAATTAATGAACTCGTCATTCTTTATTTTTCCCTTTGGGAAGTGGAAAAACTCAAGGGCTTTTGACCTTCATGCTGGTGTCTTTTCATCAATACAATGAGTGCTTTATTTGGGAAGCATCTGTTTTTGGATCCCATTACTCAGTAAATGTGTATTCTTAATGAAGGTGATCAGTGCAGATCAAGCTGACATCAACACTAAAGATATGGAGGATTGCTTTGGTGTGCAAATGGAAATGGTTTGGTGCCGGGGGATAATGAATACATGAGAATTAGGACTGCGATATTAAACTGAGGGGATGAAGCTTGTCATTAGTTCCCACTGCTTCTTAGAGTTATTGTTAATAGCTATTTGAGTGAGGAGACGGGAACATGTGGAGAAGACGATGTGAAGAAACAAATGTGTAGATAACGTCTGCTCGCTGAGATATGTGGTATTTGGAATTGATCATCCTGTAGCTTTCATTGAGAGGCTAGTGATTTTGAACTGATCTGTTTTCCCCAACTCAATCAGAGGTGCAAGCAGCTGACAACGCTGCAGGTTCTTTCAGGTGTGTGCACCAGGCTTTAATTTCCAATGAAATGCGAAGTTCACATGTCGCATTTGGGGGCCAGATTCCAAAGACTGATCTCTGTTTATTATCCGGGGGGTGTTGTTCATGGAAAAGATGGTGGTAAAATCATCATTCATACTAAAATATTTTTGAGACAAAGAGGAGACACTATTAATATTTAAGCAGGGAAAACAGACACAATTTGGGTTAATTCTGGGCAAATGAGAGAGCACCATCACCGTACTGATGGACCACCCAAAGCCTGATTAAAATTCAACCAAACTCCACCTCGAGTTGTTTGAATTAGCATTAATTAAGTGCCCCTTAATCAGTAATTGTTAACTTCTGCCAGGGACTGCTCTCATCTTTCTAGAACATACACAATCACAGAGTTTCAGTGAAAATTTAACATAATATTAGGGTCTGTGTTGTTTTATGGAATGCTCCAAATGTTTCAAGATTACTTTTAATTTCCTTAAATTTAAATTTAAAAAAATGAACCACCATGAATAATTAGAAAAATAGGACAAAGAGTGAAGGCAATAGGCAAGCAGTTGGAAAATTTAAACTACTCATTAATGGATATCCAAAATGCAACTTTAAAAGAGTAGAAAATCACTAGAGACACATGAAGTTCATGGAAGTGGTAAAGTGATGAAGCACATGGCATTTGGAACAAGACATCTTTGGCTGAATCTAGGTTTGGCCTTTTCTTATTGTGTGACAGTGGGAAAGTCATTTTGCATCTCTGAACCACAGTTTTCCCATCTGTGGAATGGGGCTAACATATACAGGATTTCTGTTGAATAAAAGAATGCATATAAAGTACAGACTGTAGGACTTGACACGTAAATGCTCAATTAATTGTAGCTGCTGTTATTAAGTCGCATATACTTTGATTTTATTACCATCCATTTAGATCAGCTGTGATGACTTTGAGAGACTATTCTTATTGAATGGTTCTGGTGCATTTCTGAGCATTTACTACACCTCTCCCCCACCTCATGCTGGACTTTGTTCACTTGCCTTGCTAAGTTGAAAGATTAAATGAAAAATATCTATCATGAAATGTGCTTTGTTGCCTGTGATATACCTTTTGGCCTAAATATAGTAAGTCTAATTATCTCTGGAAAATATAGTATAGCAAAGACTTGTTGGAATTTAGTTCAAAGGAAAGTCAGGAAATGAATCTTCCAAATGACCATTACAGACAGAAAGGTGTTTTATCTCCAAACCATACACTACATGAAGGAAACAAAATCTTAAGCTGTTTGTTTTTATGACCTGAAGGCTTCATTATGAGCCTTCATCATGCAGCTCCCTGATATTCAATCACATTATGGAAGCCTGCACACTGTTGCCCATGAATGGATAAGTAGGAGTGCCACCTGTAGGTAAGGTGCAATATGTCATGGCATGGGAACTAATTTTCTCATAATTTTTATGTATTTGTCTGAAGGGGATTCTTTCTCAACTGAAAGTCTAATCAGGAAGACTCTCCTCATTACCAGGAGTGGAACATGCGTCACACTGTAACTCTACATAAACTGTAAATGAAAAAGCCCAGTCAGTTGGTGGCACCAAGAGGTACGGCAGCATGTGACAAGGAGCAAGTTGCCTGAAGACAACAAAGCCCTGAGAGGAGAGTGGAAAGGTCCATGGGAGGTGAAGAGGATAAGCGCTCGAGATCTTCAGAAGTGGGAGAGAGATTTGGTAGAACTAGAGACAAAAGCAGTGAGTGGAGAGGGAGAAGATAGCCTGGGGTCACCCATAGTAGAAATGGCCCATGAGAGGAGGGTGGAGTGGAAAGGAGAAGAGCGGAAAGACCCATGGGAGGTGAAGAGGACAAGCGCTAGAGATCTTCAGAAGGAGGAGAGAGTTTGGGTAGACCAAAGACAAAAGCAGTGAGTGGAGAGGGAGAAGATAGCCTGGGTCACCCATAGTAGAAATGGCCCATGGTGAGGGATAGGACCAGTTATCATGGGGAACGGGTGAATGGAGAGGACCACTCTGAGGATTTCCACGTGTGCACAGATGCCGCAAAATCATCAGTATCCTTGTAGAAAGACCAACACACCATTAGAGACAAAAGGGGAGCTTACAGAAACTTAGATAATCTGAGTGGATGGCTAGCTAGCCCTTTGTAGATATCCTTAAAAATCCATATTGCAACAGTGGGATAAACCATGGTTTATGTAAATGTAGCAGATATTACTCCACAAAACTCAAAGTAAGTTTTCTTCATTTTTGATAAATGAAACAAAATCAGGCTCTGGGCCTCACCCACCAAGATTAGCAAACAGTCCAATGTCAGCCACTTTCCAGGGGCCCCTATCAACTAACTCCCTTGGGTCTGTACTGGAGCCATGAGGCCCACACTGTCCCTGTAATTAGGAAGAATTAGAGGTACTTAGCCCGGGCAGATGTACCTCATGTTTCTTGTTCAGGTCTGTGCATTCCTTTTCTGAGTGGTGGCCCTACCTATCCCTCAAGGCCACATGGAAAAACCACAAGAAGAAAGCCGCTGCCAACTAGGAATACCTGCTTCGGACCTTTAAGTTATAATAATCAACATCCATTGTACTTGTGCCAGTCACTTAAAATAAGTACTCCTATCATTCCCATAAAGTCCCAACCTCACTTACTCATCCAGGTATTGTTGCATATGGATTTCTGGGCTTAGAGAATTCTGACCATTTTAGTGAAGACCCTATTGCCCCAAGAGGGCAAAACTAAGCATACTCTTCTCCTGATAAAATGTGTATTAACTAAATTTATTTCTATCAGGGCATCCTGAACTTTACAGCGATGTTTAATTATTCATTCAAATGTGAAATTTTAATATTTCAGAATTTGGATGAATATGATTAACAAAGTAGACTCAATGTAAGCCAAGCTGAGAATTTGGCCTCAGATATCCATTACTATTATTGATATTCAAGGTACACTTGAAATTTGTAATCATTTCCCTGTAGCAGCAATCAAGTTGTTTTTATTTGAAAAGAACTATGAATGATAGAACTGGGTTTAAGGAGGAAATACTTTCATTTCCATCATTATATTATTCACCAGTGTATCACCAGGGCCTGATTTGTGGTCTGGCACATTGTAAGGCTACAGTAATTATTTGCTGAATAAGTGATGGAAAGAACGAGAATGAATGGAGCAAGAGGAAAGATTCAGACTGGAAAAGAGTGTGGGTCTTAATTGTAGCAATCATAGTGAATTCCATTGTATAAACAGCAGAACAAGAGCATGTCAAATGTCTCCAGGGGCTAACTTCTAGGACAAAAGAACATGCCATTACTCAGACCTCTGCCCAGCCTGAGGCGTCTCGGGCTGGCTGGAGCCCTCACTGCCTTTTTTATACTGTTGTTTTTTTAATTAAGCAGCTAGGTTAGTTCCTGGGTTAATAATATTAATGACATTCTGAGTCTTGATTTTTCTTCATTTTAATCAGAAATGGAGACATGTCTTTTTAATATTTTTAATGATTTCTAATTTTAGGAATAGTTATGAAATCAAATAGTCTGCATTTTAAATGGAATGACAGGTATTAAAATTAGGTGATTTTTCTATTTTAGAAATACACTAGTTTTCAGTAGAACACCAAATGCGTGTAAGATTTACATATCCATGTACAATTTCCATTCATTTACCTTCACAAAAATGAGATAGATTGGATGTCGTATTCTATTAACCTTTTACAAGCAGAGTCTGCTTCTTAGCTCTCAGTGGAATTTAAAGTATTGTTAACTCACAAATCAACAGTGATTATAAAGCTTCTTGAAGCCAATCACCAGAATACATTAAGTAAATAGCAAGATTTCATGGTGTTTCTAGCCTAATGTGGTACAATGCAGATTGCAATAATTGGTGCTCAGTGAAGAAAACTATTTATCAAATCAATATGCTTCCTCCTATACATTGATAACTGAGCCTGGCTGTTAAAAGTCATTGATTACCTCGAGAACAGCTATTAAAATAAAGAGGCCAATAAGCTGACGGATATGTTTTACTTTAATAAAAAGTAGCTAAAGTAAATAGTTGTTTCTAAGCAATAAGTCAATATCTGGAAGAGCACATCAGTCATTTTCCAAAGCAGCTCTCTACAGCTATGTTGACCTATTCAGCTCATACATGTTTCTTCCAATTCCATTTTTCTGGATTTTGTGGCAAAAGACTGATTGGAGAAGGAAATATTTTGACCTCTTATTGCAATATCATGCTAGATTTGGGATATTGGCGCTCTTGGCATCAATGTCCAACCTCTTCTATATTCGCTCCAATTGGTCTTCCTCCCCAACCCCATGGTAGCCATTGGTCCCTTTGGAGAAGGACTAAGGCAAGTGTCATCATTCACACATGCAAGCTGTTGCCACATCCTTCCTCTAGGGAACCCAGTCTCTTCTTCATCAGGGGATTCCCAAGTGAGAAAGCTGACTCCATTCTGAAAACTGGACAATGGATCATGGCCTTTCATTGGAGCATTTCCCCTCAGCTTTGATCATTCATCCTTGATTTATTTTCATGCCATAAATTGGTCTAGCTCCAAAAACCCTCTTCTCATATCAGTACTTGTGGGTTGGGTTCCCTAGGATGCAAGTTCTGAAGTGCAGTTTGGTTATTTATTTAGGAATGCACTGGGGATCAACATCTGTGAAAGGGAGTAGAAGGAAGCAGGGGTGGGACAAGGAAAAAGATGAGGGGCAATAGAAGCTCTTAGAGGACCCTGCAGAATTCCACAGGGGATCCTAGAGCAGAACCTCTAGAAGATTCTAGAACAGGAGATTCTATGGGAGTAGTGATGGTGAGAGAAGTAGTATTGACCAAGAGAGAAAAACACAGAAATCTTAAGGAAACTGGGTGGAGCAGGAGCTAAGCCAGCAAGAGCCTAGAATCAAGTGGCAGGATAAACCCACACAGAACCAAGGAATTTCTAGGTAAAGCTAATTCACAAAGCACAACTAGACTCTGCATTCATTCTAACTATTATTTTTAATTAGCATCTAGGTTTTTGTTAGACTCAAGATAACTGGCTGATAACTTTAGGTGAACATATATATATATATATATATATATATATATATATATATATATACACACACACACACACACACACACACATATATATATATAGCAATAAAGAGAACTCATCAGAAAGTAGCCAAGGTCTTTGTCGTCTCCACAACATATGTAGGGCCCAGCTGGACTTTGGACCAAGTGACAAAGACTATTATTAATACCTAGAGACTATTCAAATAGATGAAGGTGAAGTGGAAGATAAAGTTGTAACTAAGATAAACAGAAATATTCTCTTTCAAATGTTTTAACAACTACTTTTTATACTCAGGACCTTCATTTAGCTGATATTTATTTTTGTGTATAGTATGAAAGGAGGATATAAAGTTTTTTCATACACGAGGTGTGATCAAAATATATGGTGACTGTTTAAATTAAAAAAATGTATTACAGTAAAAGACACATTGCCATAAATCCTCCTAAAAATACTCCCCTTTGCTTCAAACACACTTATCCCATCACTCTTGCCACTTTCTGAAGCAGTTCTGGAAATCCTCTTTCGTGAGTGTCTTTAGTTATGCTGTCGTGGATGCTTTGATGTCCTGAATCGATTTAAAATGTTTACCTTTCATGGTCATTTTGACTTTGGGGAAGAGCCAGAAGTTGCATAGTGCCAAATCTGGTGAATAAGGTGGATGAGGACACACCGTAATGTTTTTGACAGAAGTTGCCATACCAGAAATGATGTGTGACATGGAGCCTTTCCATTTTGATCACAAAATATGGTGAATGCTGCAGTCAAGTGCCATACAACAGAAAGACAGGGATCTTCAATAAGGGAAGTGGTGCGTCAAACCACTAATAACAGTGTGTGATAAGTTTCAACTTGTTCAGTGCAGTCATTTGGGTGTGAGCTACGGTTGAGAGGTGTTTTTTAAAGTGTGCTATAAGTCATCCTCCATCATGACAACACTCTGTGTCACACATCACTTCTGGCATATGGCAATTTCTGTCAAAAACATTATGGTGTGTTCTCATCCCCCTTATTCACTGGACCTGGCACCATATGACTTCTGGCTCTTCTCCAAAGTCAAAATGATTCAGGACATCGAAGCAGCCACAACAGCACAACTAAAGACACTCATGAAAGAGGACTTCCAGAACTGCTTCAGACAGTGGCAAGAACAATGGGGTTAATGTGTTTGAAGGGAGGGGGAATATTTTGAGGGGGATCAATGGCAATGTGTCTTTCACTATAATAAATTTTTTTTTATTTAAACATTCACCATATTGTTTGATCACACCTCATAGATAGCTGGTTTTCCCAGCATTGTTTATTGAATGGACATTCTTTCTCCACTGATCTCAACTGCCACTTTCATTTATTAAGTTTATATATACATGAACCTGTTTATGTTCTCTCTGTTTCATTACTAATTGATTTTATAAAATTTATTAAATGTAAATTCTGCAAAAGAGTACACATATAAATATAAATATAACATAGCAAACAGCATACAGCTTTATTTCTATAGCTGTGTATCATTCTGTAATCCAAATTGACTGTTTACAAAATGTTTTTCCCTCTCCACACTCATTTGAATCATAGCATGGTAAGGCTAGAAGATATTTTAGCCCAGGTCCTTATTACTCCATCAGTAAGGAAATAGAAATATACAGCAGTTAAAATGAATGACTACTGCCTGTATCAACATGAATATTTATAAAAGCAAGGTAGAGTGAAAAAGGCAAGGGGTAAAGGATATGTAAAGTAAGATATGATTTTTGTTTCCTTTAAATAATTCTTGTATACAACATTTTATGAATGCTACTCAATATTGATTTTGTATACACATATATAATAAGGGTATACGTACATGCATTGGAAAAATAGACCTCAATTTCATAATAGTGAAAACTTTTGGGGAGGGCAGGTGGTAAAGAGGGAGTGAGATTTGAGTAGACTATAGCTTTAATCATTGTATCAGTTATCTAGTGCTATGTAACAAAGCACCTCAGAATTTAGTGGCTTGAAAACAACCATTTATAATATTATTGCTCTTGATTATGTATATGAACAATTTGGGCTGAAACTGGCTAGGCACTTCTGCTCTTAGTTGGACTTATTTATGCATTTGTGGTCCCGTAGCAGATCAGCTGGAGGCTTGGTGTTGCTGGGGTGATCAGAGTGCCTGGATCACATGTCTGTCATCACCCAGCAGGTCAGCCCAGACCTGTCCACATAGTATCTAACAGGGTTTCTCTTAAGCCTAGGCTCAGAACCAGCACATATTGACCAAATCAAGTCACAAAATCACATTCTGTTGGCTAGGTCAGATCGCAAGTCCAGCCCAGATTCAAGGGATGGAGGAAAAGACTTTATCCTCAATAGGGGGATATCCAAAGTCCCTTTGGAGGCTGGATGCCTACAGGGAGGAGTGGGATAATCTATCGTTGTATATTTTTGTAATCAACCAAAGCCTCATCTATAGCATTATTTTTTAATCATAATGGAAAAATTTCTCAAAAATTTTTTTTAAATTCTGAGAGGTAGATATATGGACAGCTATTATTTCTGTACCTTTCTGCATGTTGAAAATAGTTCATAATTGATCATTTTAACATTTAAAACATTATATGGTCATCTTTCTACATCAGAAATAGGTATTCCTAGAATTCCAGTGAATCAATGTAACAACCTATATAGTTACACACCTAAGGTTCTCACCACTTGAGTTCTTTAACACCGTATAGATAAAATTTGCAGTGCATTGGGGACCCGACTGAATTTCCATTTAAATAGCAACATTCAGCCTTCCGATTTGCTCCTGTTGTTCTAATTACTTACCTGGAGAAATTGTTTCCTCATTTTCTAACCTATCCTACCACAGGTCTTTGCAGTGCATGGTTAAAACCTAGCTAAGGAAACATCTGTAGACGGCATGATAATGATAACAGAAATGATTGCATGGCTCTCTGTGAAGGTTCCTGCATGTGTCTGCAGATGTGCCGATTGCTACAAAAGGAATGAAACACAATGTGTAATAGGTATAAAAGATATTGCTGTTACTTCTCCATTATCTACGGAGGGGTTTATCCACAATCAAATTTTAATCTCAGGGTAGAATCCTCAAATGTATTTCACAGTTTTTCCCTCCTGCTATTTGGGTGTGTGTAAGGGATACACAGGCTAATTCAAAGAGCAGCCTAAGAAAAACATAATTAAGGATGAAAACATGATGCTGACCATACATTCCGAATGCTAACACATATTATGTTGAGTAATCTGCTATTTTGGATTATCCCTTTGTTTCTATGGGTAATTGAGAGGTTCCTGTTTTCACTATTCATTCCCTCATCTCTATATAGCTAAGCCATTTTAATTTTTTATTCCACCTAAAATGGAACCTGCTGTACCCAAGGAATATCAAGAAGTAGGCTTTTTCCCTGCCACCTTTCCAGACCTCTGGGTCTCCCCATTCAGCCACTTGTGACCATCTGTCCCAGAAAATTGTAAAACCATTTAATTGGTTCTAAAATGGAGGATTCAGGGCCTGTGCTGAGTCTGAGGATGAAACTAACATTTTACAAAGTCCAGCCCAGCAGAAGTCACCCTTTGGGATTTGGGAGGTAGAGCAGCAAGTCACTCTGGTATTTAGAGCTTTATTACAAAGAAGTGCTAACTCTTCTGGTTCTGCTTATAAATGGAATAAAGGGGTAATCTGGCTCACCCATGAGCGCTTTAACCTTGTGCATGCTCAATATCCTTATGAAATGCAATACCTTATGATCCTTTAAATAACAAATGACCTTATTCCCTTTTATGGGGTCATTAAGGCCTCTAACAGTCCAGGTATAAATCCCAGCTAGTACTGCACATCTTAATTTACTATTCATATGTGAATCTCTCTTTGGTTCTCAATTACTATACAACAGCAACTGGCTCATCAAATTATCCCCATCGGAATGTGTCTGTTAAAGACATTGCAGTTTACATCTTAGGGCCCTAATTAAAGTCACAATACTTGATAAACCTTGAACAAGTAGTAATTGGAAACTAACAATTAGTACCAGCCACCTTAGTTGAGATCAGCTCTACTGCTGGCTACATGACTAAGCAAAAGGAAATTAGCACAGCCGAGATGGCCCACATGCCAAATATGTGTTAACGTCCACTCCTGGGTTTCAGCCAAAGCAATGAAAAGAACTTAGCATTAAATATTATTAGCTAAAAGTCTTTATATAGATATCTGCACCATGGAATAGATCAGTCTGATATTCCTGTGGCTTTTCAGCCTTTATGGTGCTCATTACTGTTTTCATCATCCTATCTCTGGGTATCTGTGGAGATGGTACTATAAGACCGTCCTTTTGAGCTTCTTTTCTTCTCAAAAACCTACAGCTTGCTTTCTGTCTTAACAAAGCACAGGTCATATTATCCCACTGTATTCTGCATATATCCCCCCACACACTTTTGTGTCCCTTATTGTCTATGTCTTCAGAAATATTGAGGCTCAAGGAATGG
Organism: Hipposideros armiger; assembly: GCF_001890085.2. NCBI lineage: Eukaryota > Metazoa > Chordata > Mammalia > Chiroptera > Hipposideridae > Hipposideros > Hipposideros armiger. The sequence goes on along the minus strand of NW_017731445.1, from coordinate 2,915,198 downwards.
CAGGAAGCACACAGATAGATTTGGTGAATCTAAGAGAAACTTGACTGAAGGCACTGTGCCGCGTCTCCCAATTAGCTATCATACTATTTTGAGACTGCACTTTTTAGAGGGCAACTGGGGAGAGTATATTCCAGTTCCTTGACCTGGAGACTTGCTGATGGGCCTCTTTCAACTGGAAATGTGTTAATAGTGGCACTTTGCAATGGGCAGTAGGAGAGGAAATCTTCAAATGACCTTCTGTTTTGTTGGTCAGCATCGCATCCCCACTCTCTTATTCCCATTCCATTGAATAGCTAATGAAATGGGATATTGCTCGAAGGAGCCTCAGCAGACTTGATGAAGCATCCCAAATGCCTTTTGTCTAATGCGCTTACCTTGTGATTTTCCAGGAGTTCTTGGCAATGGAAGAAGTGTGATGTTTCAGCAGTCTTCCCCGGAAAGCACTGCTTCAGTTACCAGAGTAGATACAATTTGGGACAGTTTTGCAATCTTTTTGACATTTGTGAGAGAGCCCGCATGGTCATTCCAAGGTATTCCAAGAAACTGATCATACGGATGAAGGATAGGTAGGTTGGACCTGGCACTTTGCTAGCTAGCCCTTCGTGCTCTTTGACAAAGTGAGCAAATGGGTCTTAAGAAGTTTTGGAGTTTTATCACAAAATAAATGCATGTTCTCAACACTTTCAGTGCTCTACAAACTTGACCAAATAAGTTTTTACGAAAGCAACTGGGTCCAGACTCATTCCATGGCAGGCTCTGGGATCCGCTTTAAGCTAGTCCTTATGTAGCACTTGGATTTATACCAAATAAGTTTCCAGCTTTATCCTGCCATGGTGAAGCAAACCCACAAGAGAGGTGAGTCATATATTATCCAATGTCAAGTCACTGCAAGCCAAAGATAATATATTCTTTTTGTGTAGAATAGATTTTTACTCCCTAGATTATCCTCAAGATTGAACAACTTCAAAAGCCATGATTGGCATACACTGACTCGAACACTGTAGTTGGCTTTGTGCAGTGTGTTCATATCATCAATCTAATCAGCGCTCCTTTGAACTATTTAAAATTAGCTCTTAAACTCAGAATCAAAATATTCTGAAATTTCCTGTCAAACAAAAGTTTAATGTTATAAATAGATATTGGCCAATATACAATAGTTGAAAAAAGCCAATGGCTCTTGTATTGGCACTTTCACTGGCCAGGAATAATCCTCATCAAAACCATCAAATGGGTGTATGGTACCCTCTCTCCTCTCTACTTCAAAGCACTTTGCCTTCTCCCTAGACTTGCCCTTTTCCAGAAACTATCCTATGACATTAATAAAGAGAAGGTGCTCAGCTGGTTGGAAACCAATCCACTTTAAGAAGACTCGTGATAACCGTAAATATTACCTGTCACTCTGTAGAGTATTCTTGAGGACTCAGAAGCTATCAAGAGAGAAAAGAATGAAACTCCGATCATGCAGGTAGTATAGCAAGTGAAGAAGGGCAGCTTACAAACACCTTGCAAACTAAAGAAGCATCAATAACAGGAAGAAGACAGAGGGATAAACAGGAACTCACCCTTTGTCCATAAAGAAAGAATTCTGTATCTTATCAGATGGCGTCTACAGAGGGCTGTCTGCCATTCAACTCATGGAATCTTTGAGGCTTGGGTTCATAGAACTTAGAATTTAGTCCAAAAGTTTTTCTGGCATCGTAACCCTTCTTGGATAATCATTTAGCCTCTGTTTGAATACCTATGGGGACAAGGGATTCACTCCTTGAAGTTGTGACACATTCTACTGTTGAACAGTTCTGATAGCTTATGTCAAATCAAAGTTGGCTTCTCAGCACTGTTCTCCCACTGGTCTTGGGTTTTCTCTCTAGAGACAGAAAATTTCTTCTCAGTCGTCGGCAGTTTACTCCTCATTTCAGCCCAATTCCTAACCTCCTATCACTCTAATTGTAACAATTTTTTGCTCTTATTTTAAAAATAAAGAGAAAAATATCATCAGTCAACTACAACTAGATATAGCCAGTGTTTTAAAATTTTAGTATATATCTTCCATTTTTTATATCTTCATGTACATACCCTTTATTAAAAAATTAAAACTATAGTGTACATATTGTTTCAAACCAGCTATTTTTCAGATATTAAGTTATCAAAAATGTATTTTTGTATCATATAAATTTTCTTCTCCAGCATTATTTTTAATGGCTGCATCACATCTTTTTGTATTGTTAGACCATATTTTACTTTTCAGCTCCTAAGCATTTAGATGTCCTCTGATATAAAAACACTGCAATTCATATTTATTTATATGTAAATATCTATTGACTGCTCATTCTATGCTAGCAGTTGTATGAGGGGCTAAGTAAAAGAGAGTCAAACAATTTCAAAATGATCCCTACTCTCAAGGAGTTTACATCCTTGTAGCTTAATTTGTAGTCAGTCATCTTATTGTTTCAGGTAATAGGTCATTTTACTTCCCTAGAAGTAAATAGTTGGGTCAGGGGAACTACATTTTACACTGGATCAGTCTTTGGCTATGAAGTAGCCATCCAGGAATATACTCTCTGTGTTTGTGCCTGTTTCCTCACACCCTCACCAAAACTGAATTTTTATCATTTGGTTAAGTCTTCCAAATTTGATAGGTTGGCTATAAAATCACATTGTTGTTTAAACTGGAATTTCTTTAATTTCTAGTGATTTTTCTGTGAAAACAGGCCACATTCAGGAGAATTCATCATAAAGTACTCCTACTAGGATAAAAGGAGAAATACAGTGTCTTTTCAAACGCTAACAAAATGTAAATCAACGATAAAAAATACCTGTGACCTCATTTCATCTCTTCCTTGAACTAAGTCAAATTGTTTGCTAGCTTCTTCAAATTCCTAGTTTATTTTTCAGGAAGTGTTTCAAGGTGCTAAAAACTAGGTATTTTCTTTAACACCTAATTTCTTCCACTGCAAAGCCTTTGACCCCATGAAAACAGGTTTCAGTAGGGTTAATTTAGCTATGCAGCTTGTCACAGTGACTTAACTCCCAATTATCTGGTGGTGGTATGTATTTGTCTCAACCTACACATTATTTTAATGCAGCTGTATTTAATAGCATGTGAAGAGAGTAACTGTTTGATTTTGTTTAACAGAGTAGTACATGATCTGTTTAACAGACATCACCATGAAAGAGAGAAGAGTGAGTTGGTCTCAGAGCATGAGAACAGAGAATCTAAAACAGGATTTCAGACCTCAGTTATACTGGCAGGTTTCTTCAGGGGGTCTTTCCCTCCCAGATCTGCTGCCCTTGCTGAGATGGAGTCACAGTGATGAGACACTACTTCATTGCTCTGCCTCATGGATGTGTGACCCTCCAGCAAATCAGAGAATCTTGCCTGGTGCCTCTCAGGCACGGTAGATGCCCCCAAATTGAGAGCTGGACCCAGACTAAAGAAGACCCAAGCACCCTAGTGCAGGGGTCGTTTCTGCTTAGTCTGTAAGGAATTAGACGGATTCAGCTGCTGAGGTCTCTTCCTCCATTCCCCTGGCTTACTTGCTCTCACCTATCTGCCATACTGTTCTCTTCGTCTCTGACATGGTTGCGAAGCTCCATGCAGGTAAACTAATGACATATTTAGTCCATCTTAGATTCTACTTTTCCATGACGCTTCTTTTGGTCCTTTCTAATGGGCCCCTGCTGAGCCCTGAAGTAATAATAATAGCAAAAACATCTATAGTGTTTATTATCCTAGGCACTCTTCCTCTACCTCATTTAATCCTCATAACAATCCTATGAGACTAGTATCATTATCTCCATTTGGTGAATGAAAGGACTGAGGAAGGAAGAGGTTAGGTAACTTGCCCAAGGTTATGCAGCTGATAAGTAGGAAAGCCAGGTTTCCAGCCCAGGCAATCTGGCCCTCAAATCCACTCTGCAGGTTTTTACCTCTCCTTTGACAGATATATTCAAACACAGGCTGTTTGTCCTGGACAATAGGACAATTTCAGTTCTATGGTTTTGTGATAAGGAAACTATGCCGGAAGTGATTTGTCCGAAGTCACACTGTCAGTGAGAGGCAAAAGTGGAATTAGAACCATATGTCCTGGTTCCTCCTCCATTGTGTTGCTCAAAGTTAGGTCCTGACAGGTATGTTGCATCATAGGTATCAGGCTTATCCTCACCACTTTACTGTTTGTAAACAAATACAGCATGGTGTAATACATTGCTTATAAAGTTAATCTTTTTATATTTTATCTTCCCTATCTGTACTATTATTATTTTAAGATTTAATTTTTACCTGATTTGGTCTCATCCTAAGAAATAATATCCCTGAATCTACAGCTTTGTGGTGCTCATTTATTTTTCTAGGACAAGCTAAAATAAATACACTTTTTATTTTTAAATTTTGCTTATATGCTTACTAAAATATGGGGCCCACCACCAGAAAAAAAATAGCACTACAGTCAGGAAGCACTGGTTTAATGGAAAAAACAGAATACAGAGATTTAGAGATGGGGCCACGTGCTAGCTCTGTCACTTACCACCTTTTGGGCTAATCACCTGAGTTCTGTTCACCCTTTCGTAAAAGGGGAATAATATCCTTGTCCTGTGTGCCTTCCTGGCTGGCTGTGAGGCTCAAATGAGAAAAGAGATGGTTCTTTATGAGCATAACCATCCCCATCATCACCATCATCACCATCATGCACCTTTGTATTCCCTGTAACACCAGTCTGAGCACCTATGGGTAATAGATATTCAAGGAATGCTTATTGAATGAATAGAAATGTTTTCTAAGTCTGTGTAATTCAGAATATTTACTGGAAATTCAGAGAGGTAAAAATAAGGTTAAATCTCACTTGCCCTCATGCATGTGCCCTTTAAAAGGTGTTGCCCTGGTGCTCTGCGTCCCAACTCCATTCTGACCCTCAGCAAAGTTCCTGTATCTTCAGTGTTTCCCATAAGAAATTCAATCCCTCTCAGCATTTCTGGAGTTGGTAATTTCACTGAAGAATTGGAAGATTTATGGAATGGTATCAAATCCCAATCTACACAGCTTCTGTCAAATCCCTGGTTTTCATTTTCATTCATATTCTCTCTGTCTCTGTCTATAAAGTATAGATATAAATTTTTTTTCTCTCTTTTCCTTTCTCCATCCTCCTTTCTGGCACTGGTCTTCTCACCCACTCTTACCCTTGGAAAGCTCAAGCAGTCATTATTTCAATGTTCTGATTGTAACTATGACAGCGATAACAGCAGCAGCCTCCTCCTGCTTTCCACATTCATCCTTCATTCCTACAACAATCCTCTGAGACAGACAAAGTAAGTCTCCATTTTATAGGTGAAGAAACAGAGGCTCTAAAACATCCCAAGTCAGTTCAAATGGTTTCAGAAGGTGGGACATTTGAACTCTGGACTCCAGAATTCCAGTGTTCTACTTCAACAGAAGTTGTCAGGTAATCTCCTCTATCAGTTCAGGGTATTTATGACAATTGGAGGAAAGGTGATCACCTAAGGAAAAAGTTTAGCTGTGTAAGAAAAGGAAGGGGTCGAAAATGATGTCCTGAGGAATGCTGGCAATTAGAAATCAGCCCTAGGAAGAGAAGCTACAATTTATTCTGAGGTGGAGTGGCCTGAAAAGTAGGAGGAAAACAAGAAGAGGGTGTTGTCATAGGAACCAAAAGAAGAGAGTGTTCCCAAATAAGAAGTATGACCAACTGGATTTAATCATTATGAAAGATCCATTAGGATGAAGTCAGAGCAGAATCCATAGGACATAGCAAAACAGAGGGCATTGATGATTTCGGAAGGACAGTTTCATTGGAGTGACTGGGGAGGATGCCATCTAGAGATTGCTTTAAGGCTGAATGGGAGGTTTGAGAATATCACCTGTAGGCAACTTGGGGGAAGGAAAACAATAGCTGGAGGGCATGCTAGTTCCAGAAAGGGGATTTTATGAGATCAGATTTACCAAGGCAAGTTTGAGTGCTGATGATATCAATGATAGAGAAGGAGGTGGAATATGCAGGAGAGGTTAATCAAGGTCTTTTCATTTATCTTCAGTGCCTTTTTACTAATCTCTTTCCTCTCTGCCTCTGTCTTGCTCTTTCTCTATCATCTAAAACACACACACACACACACACACACACACACACACACACACACACACACACACACACACACCCTCAAATCCCCAAGGCCTTGGTGCTTGTATGCTGTCTCCTTAAAGGCCAAGCATGTAAGACTGCAATCCACAATGGCCAGCCTACCTACCCTAAATTCAAAACTTAATCCCTTTCTTACACACCTTACCCTTGTCGAATTATAATGTTCCCTTTCTCTCAGACCATTTTTGCACCTTCGGATTGCAAAGTCCTTCAGGCCAAGAAATTTAGACCAAAATATCAGTGATAATCTATGCCATTTCTCCAAGGGTATTAACATTTTAAAGAGATAAAGTGGAAATGGTAATTACCCTGTGTATTAGTTCTCTATTGCTCCTTAACAAATTATCACAAATTTAGCATCTTAAAACAACACCTGTTCAGTGTCTCACAGTTTCTGTAGGTCAGGAGTCCTGCTCGGCTCAGCTGGATTCTCTGCTTAGAGTGTCATAAGGCCAAAAGCAAGGTGTTGGCCAGCTGGGCTCTCACCTGGCAGCTCTGGGAAGGAATATGTTCCAAATTCATTTAGTTCTTGTAATTGTAGAGCGGAGGTCTCCATTTTCTTGCTGGCTGTCACCTAGGGACTTCCATCAGCTTATAGAGGTCACAGGCATTGCTTGGCACATGAACCCCTCTATCTTCAAAGCCAGGGATGCATGTTGAGCCTTCTCACGCTTTGACTCTTTTTGCTACCAGCTAGAGAAAATGCTGCTCAGGTCAGGCCCACCTACATAGTCTCCATATCTTAAAGTTAACTGATTTAGAACTTTAATTCCATCTGTAAAATCCCTTCACAGCAGTATCTTAGACTAGTGTTTGATTGACCAGAGGATAGAAATCTTGGGGCTATCTACCATATCCTACAGCTAAAGAACTTTCTGAATTCTTTAAGAAATCCCTCTGCTATCCCCAGCTCCCCAGGCAGTGTAGTTTTGTACCATGTGACCCTGGAGTCATCACCCTACCACAGCTTATTGGAGTAAGGGTGACCTCTGACCCCTGGAGTGGATTTAGACCATTATAATTTCCATTTTCTGGTCCTGGTCCCTCAAGAAACCCACTTGTATATCCTGCCCTGGAGTTTCCTTCTTGTTGAAGCTGGTTTAAGCAGATGCTTGTTACTTTCAACCAAAAGAGATGTGATTAAGAGACTAGGGCACTTGCCAGTGACACCCTCACTTCCAACCATTCATTTCAAGGACATTTCGCATCTTCTATGTCCAAGGTGCCATCCTAAGCAAGCACTAGGACAGAAGAAAAGGGAACAGTGTCTCCATTTTGAGGGGGAAACTACCGCCCTTGAGTTGCAGGATATCACTGTGTTTTGGAGACTGTGGACCATTGATTGACATGATAGCCCCCAGAATGTCCTTCCTGTATCCATGCCCTGAGGCTCTTATTTCTGTGGAGTCAGAGAGGCCACCTTTGCCTGACCTTTGGCTCAACCATGCGACTTTCCCTGGCCAATAGGATGCTAGCAAACTTGACATAAGCAGAAGCTTGAAAAAAGCAGCAACACATGTTTGCTTCCTCTCTTAGCACCCTGCAAACACAATGAGAACAAACCCAGGCAGCCTGCAGGACGATGAGAAGCCATATGGGGCAGAGCAGCACCTATCTAGCCTTCCCCATTCTGGATTGGCCAGCCCCCAGCCAACCCAACAAGTCAACCCAAGGAGATGCATGAACAAGCCCTGCCTAGAACACCCATCCATCCGTAGATTTGTGGAAAACAATAAATGGTTGCTGTTTTCAGGGACTACATTTTGGGGTGTTTTGTAATGCAGTGATAGAGAAGTGATATGGAGAGACCCCAAAGGCAGCCTCCAAACGGTAGGCCAGATGTTGTCTAATATATTAAAATGACTTGGAGAGAGCAGAAAACAAGTTTCTCCAGATTTATGGCTTCATTCATTTGGGAGACTTCAAGGATAAAAAGGCCTTGACGCCTTCAAGTACAGCCCATCTCTCCCTCTCTTCAGATTTTAACAAATCTGCCAGCTTTTTTTTTTTTTTTGGCATCAGCATCAGGTCTTTTAATTAAGTAATAGAAAAGATAATTAAGACAGAAACATGATTATGTGGGTTAGTCTTATGCACCCACAGAGAAAGAAAAGCAGTGAGTGCCAGCTGCAAACATCTGCAGTAAAAGAAGTCTTGGGACAAAAAGCAGTTTTAGATCTGGCCTCCTCCCCCTCTTTCAGAAAACACCAGTCTTTCAGGGCAATAAATCAGTAGTGAGTTACTAGCTGTATAATATGTGCTGTCCATATCATGAGATATTAAACCGAGGTCCCTTTTACTCACATTCTGTGCCTGTCACCAAGTGTCCAATAAAAATCCTGTTCTCTGAGGGCATGTCAAGAAAGAGCAGGCCAGAGCTTTGCCCAAACCTCTCTCACCAGTCCGGGAGAGCCCCCCAGGCAAGGCTGTCTCCACGGCCTGCCCCCAAGACTGAGTCATCAGATGCCCTCAACTGCAAATCCCACTTGACCTGTGGCCACTGGCAATCACGCAGAGTTCGGAGAAATTAGTGTAAAAGTAAGGGAATGTGTGTGACACACTCTAGTTACTTCCATCTCCAAGGTGGTCTGGGATAGACCTCACCTCAATAGTAGAGGAGAACAGGCTTGGGGCCACAAGTCAGGAGACCTGGATTTCAATCTTCCTTTTGTCATTTACTCAATGTGTGTCCCTGAACAGAATTTCTAACTTCCCTGACAAATCTTCTGTGTTATCTTCCATAAAATAGGAAGAACCATGGCTGTGTGTCAACCTCACAATTCAACTTGATTTTTTACATTGGATAATGTGTGGGAAAGAGGGCTTGAGATGGTAAGAAACACTCTACAACTAGACATTCATTCTTCAGTAGTGTAATGTGAGAGCGTGGGCACTAGGGTCAGACTATCAGGGTTCAGGTCTCTGATTGCTTGACCTTGAGCAGATTACGTAACTCCCCTCATCTGTAAAGTGGAGTAATAATAATACTTACATAGGGCCGGCTGAGTGGCTCAGTTGGTTAAGAGCTCGCTCAAGAGTTTGAGCTCTGAGCAACAGCGGTTCGAGTCAGCCCGAGCTGAGTAGCCGGAAGAACAAAAATGACAGTAACTTGCCTGTTTCCCTTCCCTGATTCCCCAATAAAAAAAAAAAAAAAAAAAAATACTTACATGTTTTGAGGATTAAATAGGTTGTGCATAAAGCCATCAGAAAAAAATACATGGAACATAGTAGCCCCAATTAACGTTTATGCATGCTTATTATTTTCTTGTTACTTTAAGTATTATTAATCTTTATTTGTTATCTATGGTATTTGTATCTATATGTCATTTAAGAGATTACTCAGAGGAAAATAGACAAATATTTGGATTTATATTCCAGGATCTCAGCTTTTGAATCCTATAACCTGGAAAGCTATTTAACTTACTGTGTTTCTTTACCTGCCCCATGATGGTATCAAGAGGATTAAGTGACAAAATCCATGTAAAGTGCCTGGAATACAGTCAGCACTTATTCAATATTAGTTACCCCTGCCCCTTTTTTGTTTTACTGTGGTAAAAAAAAAAAGTGACATAAAATTTATCATCTTAACCAATTTCAACTATACAGTTCAGTAGTGTTAAGTATATTCTCATTGTTATACACAGATTTCCAAGCTTTGTCATCTGGCATATCTGAAACTCTATCCCCATTAAATAACTCTCACTTTTCCCCATCCCCCAGCCACTGTCAACTACCATTCTACTTCCTGTTTCCAGGAATTTGACTACTATAGATACTTCATATAAGTGGAATCACAGAACTTTTTATTTTGTGACTGGCTTATCTTATTCAGCATGATATCCTCAAGGTTCTTCCATGTTGCAACATGTGACAGGAATCCCTTCCTTTTATAGTCTGAATAATGTGCCCTTGTGTGTATAGACCACATTTTGTTCATCCATTCATCGTCTTTGGACATTTAGTTTGTTTCTACCTCTTGGCTATTGGGAACGCTGCTGCTGTGAACGTTGGTGTGTAGTTGCCTTCCTTTTATCTCCCGTGCTGATGCAAATAATCAAATAACAGGCATATATACTTCCTTTTTATTTTTGTCTCTTCATAGTCAAGGCAAATGATAACTGAATAAAAATAGCATTATGGGTGTTATATTTTTAAGTTTATTTCTTAATATAGACTTGAAGGTGGTATTAACATAGTTTAAAAATAAATAAAAAGAGAAAAAAGCACTCATTCTGCATTTATATATTAACTCAGTCATATTTAGTTTCTACTATGTGTTTGGTATTGAAGGAAGAAAAAAATCAGACTTTCTTTAAATAAGATATAATCTGCACTCTACTCTTCATTGTTACCAAAAATGAATAACTGTCAACAACCATTCTATCAGAAACACAGCCCAGTTCTGACTTATTATTTATTATGTTTCTTTATTCCTCCTTAAGCCCCTTGCCCCTTGCATAGTTTACTGTTAGTAAACCCTGAGTAAATGAAGTTTTCATAAGGAAGCAAATCACTCCAACAGGGAACCATTAAATCTGAGTAGAAAAGAGAAATGTTTTATATTGGAAAGTTAGGAGGGAAAAAACATTACTTTTTTAAAGAAAAATGCAGAACTCTGAAGGGCTAGTTCATCATAGTTCAGCTAGTTCAGTTTACCTATGTCAAAGATGATAAAATGGTTCTTAAAAATCTTTCTTTGAGTTAAGTAGTTTACCATCAAAAATCTAAATGTACATGAGGGATTTTGTTTTAATTCATGTGACTTATGCAGTCAATACATATTCTATTAGTTACCCAGATCTAATATTGAATAGTACAAGTTTCTTCAGTTTTCTACTATGGCTTTTTGTCTGAAAGATTCCACACCAATAATTAATTTACCTCCATATTACCTGGTTGAGATCATAGATGAGAAACGAGAACTTCTTTGGAAAACTCAGTGCAATAAATAGTAACAGTCGATTAGCTGAAATCCATTCTGAGGCATGTTGCCTTATTAATGTACCTTGGGCATGTCAAGGGTAAAGGTAGAAAAGACCAGCAAAAGCAAATTGCAGAAGGAAATCTCTACCATCATTCTCCCTGCTCCACCCCTTGTCTTGCACTCGAGGGATGAGGCTATGGAAAGTGGACTGAAGGTGGGCCAACCTTCCCCGGGCGTTGAATCTCCCCTATGATGGGCATAAAAAGAATCATAACTGAACTGTGGTTATATTACATTACCACAGGATAAATGTAGACAGAGTCCTGATGCATATCTCGTTGTAGATATAGATGTTATGTTGGATAAAATACTAAATTACCTCTATAGCCTTCCAGCTCACTGTAAGGTAAATCTGCAATTAAAGAATTTGTGTAAGGTTAAAGAAAATGTCCAAGTGACATCAGCAAGACTCAAGCTCAAGTTCAAGTCCCCTGGTCCCAAATGTAAGACTTTTAGATATATAATAGGTTGATAGATAGATGGATGGATTTATACATACATACATACATACATAATACATACATACATGGATGCATAAATATATACTGCTGAAACTTTATGAAGAAAAAAAGGAACCAGATCCCTGATCACAGTTTACCAATCAAATATACTACCATACTTTTTAAGACATCTGACTGCTTTTCCCCAATTATTTTTCTTTCTAAAGACTAAATGCCAGAGTGATTATCCAACTGCCCAATCTGATGAGCTTATACATTATGTGCTCATCCATCAGCCATATGCAGGCTGCCCGGCTTGTGCTGGTCCATCGCACACTCTTGCCTTTTTTTGTTCCAGGGTCATCCACATGTGGTGTGTAACGAGGCATCCAGTGCCCAGCCTGACAACATCACCCTGTGCCTCCATGAAGGAGAAAAAGAAGCTGTCCAACCAGCCCCTCGAAAGGTGTTTGCTAACTGCCCACTAGCAATTGCTGAGTGGTAACACATGCCGTTTCTCCACATGTTTACGCAGCCTCAGATTTATCTGACAGTTTTACACCCTCAGGCATGATACACAGTAATTAAAATTAAAAATGTTTTGACAGTCTAAACAAATGGCTATATAAATTAGAAAGCTGTAAAAAGCCACAGTAGCCAAAAATAAAGATATATAGATAAATCATAAAATTATAAACAAGGAGAATGTTTTAATACAGGCATGTTTATACCCAGACACTTAGAAATACAGGCTAACTTTTGCCTGAAGGAAGATGGCAGTGAAAAGAAATTGTGGAAAGTAGTAAAACCATTCTCTCGTGCTTAGCAACTCTTTTCTCTCTCCCCTTCTCTGGTAACTAAAGAAAGGAAGAAATCTATTGAGACTTTCCAACTTCCTCAAAATCTATAATCAACTGTAGAATCTCCAAGCTTTAAAAAGCACCTAAATCAGTTGCCTAGAATCTTTACTATTAACCTTCCCAAATATGTAAAATGATGTGGGCTATATAAAACTTGGCTTGAGTTCGCATTTCTCGAATGCATGGCATAAAACGTGTGTTTATGAAATGAGCCAAATATATGATCTGCATGTGAATATAATTTCTTTCAACTAGATGTGCCCAAATGTTAAAGTGCAGCCTTTCACTTAAATCTATCAGGTTGATGTCAGAGAAACCATCATGTCGCTTGGCCTCGATATTTTTCCCTTTATCACAAGTAAGCCTGTTCACCACTGCCCTAATGCCTTGAAGTACGAGGGCATTTTAAAAGACAGGGGAAAAAAAATAATTGGAAGTAATCAGTGGGATCTTTTGTACTTAGAAGGGCTGAATTGCCAGAAACCAGCCATATCATGTGGATAGTCTTTATGACAAATTTTCAAAGCAGTCCTTTATTTGGCAGAGTTCCTAAAAATCCATTGCCACATCATTATCATGCATCCTATATCTATGGATTAAGAAAAGAGAACTGTGTAAACACCGAAGCTTTTTGTGGTAATCATCCTAGATCCCTCCCACTTTGTCCTAACCTCTTGCTTTCAATCGTTTGTCTTGGCTCCATTTCGTATTCTTGATCCCACTGCTTCCTTCCTTGACTTGGCATTGCTGTTTGGTCTTCCCAGTGTAATATTCTATTCCACCCCCTCCCCCTAAACAAAGGGCCTGCTTCAGCTCTGCTCTCACAGATCGTCCCACTGTGAATCACCTTCCTGGGAGGTACAATGGGACCTGCTTCTTCCACTAAACCCCCGTTTCACCCTGATACCTAGACAGTTCTGTCCCATCTCCAGAAGACAAAGAGAGAATTTGAACCCCTCTTTTAAAATATAAACATACGATCAGAAATTAACCATGTTTGTAATAATCCATGATTGGAAATCTTTACATCTTCGTGTTTTCAAGGTGCTTTAGATGAGCAGACAGATTTGGGAATGGGTGAGTTTTATTGTTTTATTTGAGCAGCAGAACTCTTTCATTCAGTGAAATCTTTGAAAACAACAACAACAAACACCCAATATATATAGTTTTAAAAGTTCCTGCTGATACAAGACATTATAAGATGAATGAAATCATTGCTGATAGATTGAAGCCTGGGCCAAGTATAGCAAACTTGAATGCCTAGTAGTATTTAAATGAATGGAATAGATCAAGTCTAAGGCAACAGAGTCGTGAGGACAGGGCTGTGTTACAAGATGTTTTTATTCTTTTCAAAGAGTAACAAAATGAGATTTTAAAAAAATCTCCCAAATGTAAATATTGACAATCAATTGAATTTTTAATCCCATTATTTGTCCCTCCTCCATAAAACAAAACCATGTAAGCAGGCCAGAAATGGCCCCCAACTCTCAATTTAGAACATATAATTTAGGCTTTTGTATAGTTATCTATTGCTATAAATATCCCAAAATTTGCCAGCTTAAAACAACATTTATCTAATGCAGTTTCTGAAGGCCAGAAATCCAGACATGGCTTAGCTGGATTGTTCTGGATCAAGGTCTCACAGATTGTAGTCAAGCAGTTGGTTCAGGCTACAGTCACATCAGAGCTTGACTGGGGTGTACTCACTCATCTGGCTGTTGGCTGCAGGCCTCCATTCCCCTCCATATGGGTCTCTCTACCGGCCACCTGAGTATCCTTGCGACATGACAACTGGCTTTCCCCAAGTGAGTGATCTAAGCTGGAGAGCCAGGCAGAAGCCACAGTGTCTTTTACGGCTAATGTCAGGTCATATATCACCACCTCTGCCTAATTCTGTTGGTCATACAGATCAGCCCTGGTGTGGTGTGCAAGTTGACTACACAAAGGTATGGTGCCATGAGGCAGAGATTACTGGGAGACCTCTCAGAATCTGACTGTTTCAGCTTTGGAAACATCAGAATGGATCAAATGTTGGTTGGCTATTCAAATTTGACTCGGGAATTTATACCTTAAATCCAGCACCCTTTTTTTCCAGCTTACCTTCATCATTTATTCTCCTTTTCCATCCTCCCTTATCAACAACTTGACCCACAGGAAAACACCTGCTGTCCTGTTCAATATTCTCTTCAGGCTGGGATTCATTCAATAGCTCCTGCGCTTCTGGTCCTCCAATCATGATGAAGTTAACTGCCTAAGTGTTTAACTTTTGGCTCCAGCTGGCAATGTGTAGTGCCATATGTCAGGGGTCTGGGAGGCAAAGAGTAGAAATTAGAATTAGGAGTCTGCAAGTAACTGTGACTCGGATTCCAAGACTCTGTTCAGCAAGTATTTATAGAGAACAGAGTATGTGCCACATTCTGTGCTGGTCTTTGGGGAATAGAGATAAATCTGATACAGCAGAGAAATCAGGGATCTACGTGATTACGTAGAGGGTTACAGAATCAGCCAAGAAGTGTAGTGATGCAAAGAAAAACATCAAAGGGGTCTCAGAGATGTCTGGGGAATATATTTACAGAGTGACAAAGACACAAGAATGTAGAAATTAGAGAGAATTGGGGCATAGCACAATTACTAAATAATATGTCCCAAATGCCTAATGTTTGCTTTATCTAGGAGTTGGTATCAAGATATGAGCGTCACTGGATCCAAGTATGAAGGGGCATGAGATAGCAGTTGCCTAAGGGAAAAGCCACTGAGACTACCATTGAGTTCAGATGATGGCTGACAACTGAACTCAGTTCCCTTGGCTGTAAAATAGAAATAATAGCAATGCTAAATATTACTATTTAATAGTAAATAAGATAAATATAAACATATACATAAACAAATAAATATAGAGAGGAATATAAATACAAAGTCTCACAGGTTTTTGTTATGATCATTAGTTCGATTTATTTAATATATGCAAGGCAATTAGAGCAGTCTTGGGTACATACTAAACGCTATAAGTGTTAGCTATCAGTACTCAGTAATCAGGGCCCCATTTCCTAATTCCAAGGGGAGAATGTGAACAAACCTAGCTAGTATAGATCAAGTATCTACTCCAGAGAACTGGTAAGAAAACACTGGGACAGTAGACTGAGAGGAAATGAAAGAGGAGGTTAGAACACTGGATCATACCAACCACTAGAGACAGAATAAGAAAAATTGTGTATTTATTGAATTTTAAATGTTTGAGGGGGAAAATACTCTCATAAATGGATTGTACATCTCTCTAGTTCCTTAAAGTATTCTCAATATGATATACATTTTTCTTGATTTTTTTAGGTTATCATTATGGTTATTAACTTTTATACTAGAGCATAATCACAATATCTTTGGGGGCTTTTGTGATATGAAATGCTGGATACTATACTAAATGATCCCAGACTTCTAAACTTTTAAAGTTCCTGTATTTACTGTTATGTAAAGGAGTTAGTAAAGCTACCCTGATGATAGTTTTTTTTTTTAATCTATTGATGTTATTCCAAATTCATATGGCTTCTCCCTTCTTTCCAATTTGCTGCTTCTGTTTGTTTCTGGGGAACTGATGACCAAGCTTATTAGGATTACCTTCAAAAAGAAGATTATATATATATATATATATATATATATGAGAGTATGAGAGAGAGAGAGAGAGAGAGAGAGAGAGAGAGAGAGAGAGGAGAGAGACATTCTGATAAGAACCTGAGAAGTGTTCCTATGAATAAAAGGTACTTGTGCTTTATTCTATCTATAATATTTAGGTTGATTAGTGGTGTTTCCTTGCTTCTAAATGGTTGATATATCCTGATGAATGACTATATCACTCTGTGGACTTCAAATACAAAGAGGTTTATTATAGGGAATTAGAGGCTTACACAATGACAGGAAATGTGGTAGGAATAGCTGGGGGGAGTGCAAATCAGAAAGATCTGTTTTGGGGAAATCAGGAACCATAAGAATCACAGGGAAGCTGCCAATGATCCCAGCTGCCCGCAGCACTGTGCATGATTCCCACTACTTGGGGGTCCAACAGAAGCCAGTTCTAGTGATTTCAGTTGTCTGCAGCACTTCAAGGTTCATTGTCAGAAGACTCACTGGAATTCAGGGAAGCCCCACAAATGCCTGATTTCAGGAGAATCGCAAAAGCCAACAATCTGTTGCAGATCATCTCAGTTGTCTGCCTATAGCTGCTGCTGGAATAAAGACTTCTTCTCTTCCACTTTTGAGTCTTTCACAATGCTTTTATCCCAGATGGTATCTCAGAGCCATATAATGAAAAGGATTCTGGGAAATGTAGATCCAGACTTCATCCTTGCAATGCAAAGGAGAATGTAGTAGGATTGAGGGTGATGCTTAATTGACAATAGTTTGACACAGCCCACCCTCTTATTAATTTAGTAATGATACACACCTCTCTACCCATACTTAAAATTTCAAATAATAGCATCACGCATAACCAAAGATGCACTTTGTCCTCCAAAATGGAAAACAAAAATTTTATGAATTACTCTATATTTTTTTCTCAGAAATTCTCATTTTTTTCTCAATGAACCCTCTTTTTAATATTCTGTAACAAAATATGTATATCTACTGCATTCTCATTTCTGAAAGTGGTTATTTTCCTTCTTTCATGGTTTATCCTATATTCCACTTATTTCAGCTAGAGTCACAGCTATTCTGACCCAAACCTTCTTTTCTAGGGCCATTAATGGTCCTCCCAGTGTTGCATTGCTGTAGTCTCCCAGTAATATTTACTCTGTACTTGTAAGTTCTAAGAGTCTCACAAGAGAATATCCTACTTTCAGACATTCTCCTTCCTGCCGCACTGTATATTATGAAACTGTCCCCATTTCTCCTTGACAATCAAGCAAGACTGATACCTCCATCCAGCGCCATGGTGCTTCTTTGCCTGAAGCATTAGGCATTATGTCAGTATGGCTAGTGGCCAAAGAAGCCCGAAGTGCCAGGTATTAGCCTCAACTTCCCGTTAGTTTCAATCATTGCTGTTCTCCCAGTGGAAGCACTCCTCCCTTGAGAATTAATATTTTTAAGCCAGAGACTCCCAAGTTGCAAAAACAGGAAACAAAAAGTTTTGGAGAGGATATTAAGGGATAATAGAGAAAGAAGCCAATTTATCCCTTCATTCCCCAAATTGTATAGTCTAGCTATAGGAAAAACAGCCCCAATTATTGGTTTCTGGCTTACAAAACATATAGAGTCATACTGCTTTTTCCCAGGTTCATAACTGCCAGTACTGTAACTGGGTCCTCAGTGGGCTGTTCCACTATTCTATCAGGCCAGTTACTTGGGGTTATAAAATAGATACGACCAGTGGATATTGTGGTTGTGTATCTATTCTTTAGTTGTAAAGTGAGTTTCTTTGTCAGAAGCAACGGTAAGTGTGAAGCTTTGATAGTGAAAATGATATTTAGTGAACCCAGAGATGATGTTGCAGATAGAGTCATTGCAGATTACAGGGGGAGTAAGCCAATAATATATAGAGTAAGAGTCAGTTCCAGTGAGTGAAAATTTATGACTTCATGATGGAGTGTTCCAATGTGACTACCTGCCACTAAAGGCTTGACCAGTCTTCCCAGGGAATGAGGCCATATTGAGCACTCAGTGTTGTCTCTACCATTGGTATGTTGGGCACTCAACAGCGACTGCTATCCATGTTGTTCAATCCATATATAACTTTAACTTACATCCTTCCTGCAAAGGCCACTTTGTTCATAAACCCATGACTAGAGACAGAGGCTGACAGAGATCCACTGAGCAGATCATCTTGTGCACCTGACTAATAACAGACTCCTTTATAAGGAGACCCCGCTGTGAGTATTCACATGAATACAAATATTGTCATGCCCTGTGCCCATTCTGAGATAGTTCCAGCCATGTGCTTCTTCCTCAATTTTCCTTGTCATTTGCTCCTCAAATTTACTTCCCTTGACCTCCTGACTGAACCATTAGTTGTTACCCATACATTGACATAAACTTTACCTCTGCATATGTATTCTTTCAGATAAAGGTAACAACTAGATGCATCCTTAAACTTTATGATGTGAGCATTCCCTTCCCAAATGTCTTTCAGAGTCACTTCAGGGTATCCCTATAAAGCTACACTGGTCCAGTTTGGAGTTGTGACAGCATTCCATGTAGAATCATCTTTAAAATAGGCCTAAATTCATTCATTCTTAAAAGTAGTAGCATGAACTTCTCCATGGGATTCAGGGAGAAGTAGCTGTGCATCAGTAGTAGTTACTATGGGAGTCAGCTGCACATGAATTTATTTGGTTCGTAACAACCTGCTAAAGTCCAATTTAATATATAGCACTTCCATCTTATGATGAAGTACTGTCACACATGATGAAATTTATATCTTGGTGGTGCACACAACACCTTTTTCATGAGCTGTAACTTAAGTGGCATGGTCACTTGGTGTTCAATGATCAGTTGTTCAGTCTCCACGAGAGCCCAGTAATAAGCCAAGTACTGTGTTTGCAAAATGAGATATTTCTCTGCAAAACAGGGCATGCCTTTCTATCCATCCAAATTCTAGAGTTACACTCTGTAATTCTCTTACTAGGATTGCCAAAGTTACCATGTCAAAACCATATGAATTACAGATAATTATATAACAATTGCATCTGGTAAATCATATGGTTAAAATGGGAAATCAGCTTGCATTGCAGCCTGGACCTGCTGCAAAATATCTTCTTGCTGTGGGCTCCAGTCACAACTGGCACCATTGGTAACTTACGGAAATACCCAGTAAATGGGTGGTATAACACATCCATCTGACTTCCAAAATGCAAACATCTTCACCAGTCATTGTGACTCTATCTTAGTAGTGAAAGGTATAAGGTACATTAACTTGACTTTCTCTTTAAATAGGATGTTTCAACATTTCCCAGATTGCTGGTCTCCTGGACATCTCACTGGGGTAGCAGAACCCTGACTTTGAATAGGGTTTGTTTCCCACTCTCTAACATACATGTCTTTCACAAATTCACCTTGAGCATTTTCTATTTCCAGGTCCAATCAGCATTGTCACCAATGCTGTGGACCAGTATGATGCCCTATGAGATGTTGATGTGATCAAGGTCGTTTTAGACAAGATCACTTTTCAAACTCTTAGTGTGCTCCAAATCACCTGGGAATTTTGTTAAAATGATTCAGGTGTGAAGGGGGACCTGAGTTTCTGCATTTCTGACTATCTCCCAGGTGATGGTAATCACACTTTGAGTAGAAAGAGACTAGGTTCTGTAGGAGAGCCAGAAAGTTGACATATCCCTAAGGAAAGTCTCTGATGGTATAATGCTGTTTCTTCCAAGTGAAAGTAAAATGCTCTGGTGAGACTGTAAATCGGCACAGAGAAAAAAGATGTCAAATCAATATCTGCATATCAGTTTGCAAGATTTATGTTGAGTGTGCCCCCAATTTATATGGAAACAGTAAAGGTAGCTGTGATCACCATCTAATTAAGTTTGTGATAATACACTTTCATTCTCCAAGAGCAATCTATATTTTGCACAAATTAAATAAGGAAATAAAAGAATTCTTAGACATCAGCACTTTGCATCCTTCAAGTCTTTTGATAGTGGAACTAATCTCTGCATTTCTCCCATTAAAGCATTAAAATTTTAAATTTACTATTTTGATAGAAAATGTATTTCAGGTGGTTCCACTTGGCCCTTCTGACTGAAACAACCCTCACTGCATGGATGAAGGAGGAACCAGAGTATCCAAAGTGTGTTTTGTGTCAGTTACCAAGTATACCTGCCCCTTTTATGCATCTAAGAACTACAGAAATAACTACAGAGTGGGGTTGTAGACTCGCTTTTCTTATTACAAATGGACTCAGTCTCAAACATTATTTATCAACTGAACTCCTTAAGCCTCTAATATATCAGACCCATAAAGATTAGTGTTTGCATTAGTTTCTAAGTGGTGTAGTGTAATCTCTGAAAAGTCTGGGCATCTTGGTTTATCCAATATACAGTCACTCTGATAAATAGCCACTTTGGGGAAATGCTTGGAGGAAGATATATAGTTCATACCTGCGGCAGTCTTATAGGTTCCTTCTTCAAGTAACACATGCTTACCCTTCATTCAAAGAACTCTGGATGATTTGATTGCTGAATTAAAGAATCATGAGTTCCTCCTTTGGTAGCTGAAGTCAGACCTTCATTCAGCAGGACTAGAGGGTGTTTTCCCCTCACTTATATGGATTAAGTACATCTTTATAGGCATGTCCATCTATTTCAGTCATAAGGACGTTTTGACCACTGCCAAAGATTCATACAGGCTAATTGAAACCATTCTGAATTCGGTTGTAGACCTGATACCTATTACAATAATAACATTGTAATTGTAGGCACTTAAGCCCTGCCACTTAGTCATCTCTCACTCTTGGACACCATCATCCTCCAATGAAATCAAGGGTCTCTTTCAGTAGCTGCATTTCTCAACATTATGCCTGGCTTGCAGAAGAAAGCCACTACAAATATTTTCAAGGATGCTGGTGTACCCTTATTAGGCCATTTCTCAATAACTTAGAGAAAAGTGTGCCTTCTTAGCCTTCCTGGGAGCATAGTGTGGCTGGGGCTGTGTGCAGGAATTAATATACTAAATCAATGCTATCATTCTTATCTTCATAAATCTTTGAATTTCTTTATCAAGAAAGTTCACACATCACAAAATGTAGGCTAGTGTTGAATCTTGCTGTCATCTAAATAGCCAAGTAAATTATTAAATGCTAACTTATTGAGATGCTACATTTAATGCAAAATTTGTTCTCAGTGCACCCATTCTGATACATTTTACATTTCTTTTTCCCTTCTCTTACACTATTAAAATCCATATCCTCATACATTCTCTAGGGATGGCATATTCTGCCAATATTAATAGGCAAAGTCTTTCGTTGGCTATGCTACATCTTCCAGTGGCAAGCTTTATAACCATCTTTTGGAATCTATAGGGATTTGTCTCAGATTATGAATCTGGAAGCGACAAAAGGTGGTAGAGGTGAGTCTTAAGAAGAATTGGTATTCCCTTGCAAGGCAACTGTTTCAGAAGAGGTCCCTCAAAGATCTTTAGGCAAGGGTAAGGCTAGCTTTCCTTAATATTTTAAGGGATACCAGTAGGTAGCAAGGCCAACAATCACAAATGCATTCATGGAAAAAGAGGAGGTACATTCAGTCAGCACCATTTATCCTGTGGCTTTAGGCAGATACATTTTAGTTTTATAAAAAACTAAGAGTTTGCCTGTGGTGTAACTAAAATTTATACACTTTGAAAAAAGAAATGAATATTTAAGTGCTCTAAATCTATTTAGTGCTAAGCATTGCTAACTTTTGCCATTGTATTCTCTATTAAAATTATAATTATCTAATAACTGTATAACAAAGCAAAAGGAAAGTGCTACCAATTATTTAGATAGATTTATTTTGCTTGTAGATTTATTTTGTAGTTTTATTATTTCTGCAATTTGTACTTAAATGTTGTATATTATACTTACTGAAAAATAACTTTAAAAATTATATAATGACTTCCTTCCCACTCTGCTAACAGTTCAGACCCTGATTCAGTGCTCTTCATCTTAAAACTAGTGGAAAAATCTGGTCTTTTCCTAGATTTATGTAGTGGAGCTCAAACTTGATAATGCTTTGATGATTACAGAAGAAATGATTTATTTCATTTTTATTCCAATAAAGTATTTTTTAATTATTAATTTAAAAATAGAATCATGTAATCAGGCTTGAATATATATAAACACATGTGGTCATACTACAGACCAGGATTCTTTCTGGGAAGATGCAATGAATCATCAGTTAAGCTACCATTTAAATTATCTTAAGGTTAACTTCCACACAAAATAGTATTAAAATGCAAAATTTTCACCTGCATAATATTGCTCTGGAAATCACTGTCTCCATTTGAGAAGTGCTTCTATTTAACAAAGATAAAAAATGTGCCAGTGCTTCATTCTCTAGGCAGGCTCCGTCGGATGTATATGCATGTCTCAAATAAGGAGGCAACTTCGCTGAAGCCTGTTTTCAGCTTGTGTAAAGTTTATAATGGAATGCTAATTCTCTTGACATTAATGCATGTTTATTTATAAGCAACCAAAAATGATTGAAAATAAAAATTGTTGAGTAATAAGTTCTGTGAAATAGACATATTGAAAAAGTGAAATGATATAAAACCACATACAAAGAATAATCACAGCTTTTTTTCTAAATGGATGCTTGATTGCTTTTATATTCCCCCTGAAGGTTTCCCTTCAGCCTCAAAGGATAAATTACACAAAAATGACAAGTTTTCATTAATCTTCAGGCTGACATTTTTTTAATAATAAAAAGAGTAAAATGTGTAAATAATATTAAGGATTGGTCAGAATGGCAAAAACCAGGAGATTAGAAAAAGAAAGTTGGTGTGCCATCCTTAATTTTTCTAGACAAATTTCTCAAGATCAGAAAATTTAAAACTAAAAAGTACATTTTGGTAGTGAAGAGTTGCTTATAAAAATAATCAGCACATCAGAATGCATTTAGTCTTTCTTAAAATGATATACATTGAGTTGGTTAGTTTACTCCTTGATTTATTGATAACCCCTACGCTTTAACTTCAACCTGGGATTCAGAAATTTGGCAAAGGGCATTAGCCTGTGTGCAGATCTAGCTCTTTGTAGACATCAGTTATGTTTTAATGGGTAGAAGAATTAATGCCTAAATCATCAAGAGTGTGAAAAGGCATATACAGTGCCGAACAGGGAGCTGAAATATAGCGTGTGACTATGAGACGTAGCCATCTAAGAAAGTACAAGCAGTCAGTAAAGACTGTTCGCATGCTCTAACCACCTCCTCTGCCTTCTACCTGTGTCTGCATCTGTATCACCCTGCCTCCTGGGAGTAAGGATAAGCTGTGCACATACCAGCCCGAGACCCATCCCTCCCCTTGTGGCTGGGTGCCATTTCCTCTCACCAATTCAAGGACGTTGCTCCAGCAATTGTCCCTTCTCTCCTGCATCTTTATTTCATCTTCATTACGAGATCATTTGCATGAGTGTAAAATGTTCTGTAATGCCTGCATCTTCTCAAGAGGCTCCCTTCTGCCTTCAAGCTTCTGCCATTTCCCTGCTCCCCTCTAAAACAAACTTCTCAGAAGAGTTGATTGTGTTCAGTGTCTTTACTTCCTCATGTACCACTTTCTCTTGAAACCTTCCCACCAAGACCTTGTCTCCCTCATGCCAGACAAACAATAATCCTTGTCAAGACAACCCAAGGCCTCTTTGCTGCCAACTCCAATGGGAAGTTCTTAGGCCTTATCATACCCAGTGTCCCCACTGCCATACACCCAGTAACCCTCTCCTACAAGATGTCCTTTCTTTAGTTAACTGCCAAGGCACCATTTTCACTGGTTCCTCTCTCGTCTGACTGGCCTCTCCTCAGACTTCTTTGCTGGTTCGCCCTCACCTCCCCAACCTCCAACTTTGGAATACCCTAAGGCTCACTCCTGAAGCCTCTTCTGTATCTATACCCACTCCTCTGGTGATAGCATTTTATTGTCAGGACTGCTGAATACACCCAACACTCTAACCCAGGCCTCTCCTCTGAACTCCAGACTGGTATTTCCACTGCCTAGTTGACATCTCCACTTGGATATCCAATTGTTATTCCAAACGCAACATGTCCAAAACCAATCTTCCAACTTCTCTCCTGAAACCTAGGCCTCCAGCGGTCTTCCCATTTCAATGTATGCAACTCCGTCCTAGTTTCTTAGGCTGAAAGCTTTCATATCATCCTTGATTTCTTTGTTTCTCTCACACCCCCATCTCCACAGTGTTATCAAATTTTGTCAACTCTGACTTCAAAATATTTTAGACCCAAGTCACTCCTCACCTACTAGCCTGCTCCAAGTCACCATCATTTCTTGGTCTATTACAAAAGCCTACTAATGGTTCATCCAGGTCCCACTGTCATTTGCTCTCTTTGGTTCTCCACATAGTACCCAGTATGGTTTCTGAAAACAGTAATCAGATCATAGCACTCATTTGCTTGGAACTCTTCAATGGCCACTATCTTAGAAGCAGAACTTGAGATGAGGATTCTTTTGTTTATTATTATTATAATTTATTGGGGTGACAATGGTCAACAAAACTACATAGGTTTCAATTGTACATTTCTATAATACATCATCTATATATTGCATTATGTGTTCACCACCCAGAGTCAGTTCTCCTTCCATCACCATTTATTTGGCCCCCTTTACCCTTGTCTACCATCCCCCCCTTACCCTCTGATAACCACTAAACTGTTGTCTGTGTCAATGAGTTTTTGTTTCTTTATTTGCTTGTCTTGTTTCTTTGCTGCCTTCAGTTTCATATCGCACATATGAGTGAAGTCATGTGATTCGCAACTTTTTTTGTCTGACTTATTTCATTTAGCATAATGATCTCAAGATCCATTCATGCTGTCCCAAATGGCACTATTTCATCTTTTCTTATGACAGAGTGGTTTTACATTGTGTATATGTACCACATCTTGTTTATCCAATCATCTATAGAAAAACACTTTCGTTATTTCCTTGTCTTGGCCACTGTAAAAAATACCGCAATGAACATGAGAGTACATATATCATTATAGATAAATGTTTTCAAATTTTGGGGGGTAGATACCCAGGAGAGGGATTGCTGGGTCATATGGTCATTCTATTCTTAATTTTTTGAGGAACTTCCCCACTGCCTTCCATAGCAGCTGCACCACTCTGCATCCCCACCAACAGTGAATGCGGGTTCCTTTTTCTCTACAGCCTCTCCAACACTTGTTATTTGTCTTGCTGATAATAGCCATTCTAGCAGGTGTGAGGTGATATCTTGTTGTGGTTTTGATTTGCATTTCCCTAATAGCTAGTGAAGTTGAGCATTTTTTCATATATCTGTTAGCCATTTTTATGTCCTCTTGGGAGAAGTTTCTGTCCATGTCCTCTGCCCATTTTTAAATTGGATTGTTTGTCTTTTTGTTGTAGAGTTGTATGAGTTCCTTATGTATTTTGGATATTAGCCCATTATTGGAGGCGTTGTTTGCAAATATCTTCTTCCATTTGGTTGGTTGCCTCTTTGCTTTGTTGATAGTTTCTTTTGCCATGCAAAAGCTTTTTAGTTTGATATAGTCCCATTCATTTATTTTAGCTTTTACTTTTCTTGCCTTTGAGGTCAAATTCATAAAATCCTCTTTGCACCCAAGGTCCATAAGTTTAATACCTATGTTTTCTTCTTTGCAGTTTATTGTTTCAGGTCTTATGTTTAGGTCTTTGATCCATTTTGAATTAATTTGTGTATACATGGTGACAGATAGCAGTCTTTTGCACGTGGCAAGAGAGATGAGGAATCTTGATCAAATAACTTTTAAAGAAGTGTTCTGAGGGGAGACCATGAAGGGAGCAGGGAGAGCAGGGCAGGGAAGTGGAGAAAGCCAAGCAGAGAGTGTGATGTCCCACCATCAGCCTGATCCCTCGGGGGACATGTGGAGGACAAATTTTACCTGAGTTTGTCTCCTACAAAACAAGGGAGCCGGACCTTCATACTCCCCTACCAGTCAGTTGTTTGCTTTAGGCCACTCTTCTTGATACTCCTCAAGCAAGCCAAGCTCCTTCCCAGTTTCACTATCACTCTACCTGAGATGTTTGTAGCCAGACGTTGCCATGTCTGCTCCCTCATTGCCCACTAGTCTCTGCTGTAATGTACCCTATCACAGAGGCCTCCCTGGCCACTCTGTCTAAAAGAACAACCCCACCCCCCACTCTGGTCCTTTTTATGCCCTTTAATTTATTATATTTCCCTTAACACTTAGTGTCTCTTAATATAAATATAGATCACATTGGCCTCTCCTACTGCAGACAGGGGCTCTGTTTTATTCACTAAAACACCTCTGAGTGTATATAGCACAGTGTTGGGCACATAGCAAGCCCTCAAAAATATTTGTTGAATGAATGAGGATAAATAAAGACATCACACAGCATCAAGGGAAAGATTAATCTTGGGACAACCTGGACCCTTTCTCTCTTATGATACGAATGAGGATTTAATTGCTTTGCTAATATCAAGTCCTCTGCCTAAAACATTAGGAAACAGCTTTTTTCAACCCAAGTCATTAAAAAGAAACACACTGTGTGGTGCGTGCACCCCTGTTATTTCTAGCTCACTCTGAAGGTTAATGAATATTTCTCCTTGGCCCTTTGCAGTTGGGGGTGTGAGCCTCTTTCAGTATTATAGTACACACACAGTTCTTCTGGTGACTAGAGATCCCACCACTGCAGGAAACAAAGAAACAGCCATTAAAACTTGTATGAACAAGATGTTCTGGACACCAAGGATGAGCTGCCTCCAGGTCTGACATCTGTCCCATTCTTTCTCTTAAAACCCTCAAGATTCTGACACCAATTATTAGAGACTGAGATGAGACAACAGTGAAACTTTCTTCTCAGTAAACTAAAGGCGTCTTCCCATTTCCACTAAACATGACTCTTCCCAGAGCCTTTTCACTTAGGCATTTCCAAATGTTAAAGAAGAGCTCATAGGAGAGAGTAAAATTATATTTTTTATAGATAAGTAAAAAAAACAGAGTTCAGAGTTGGCGTAATGCTAAAAAAAAACCTGTAACAATTATTCTTCTGAATAATTAACACTCATAAGTTATCGTTGAAAGTCAAAGGGAGGACAAAGAGACCACATGCCCACAAAGCAAGGATCACCCTCCCACCGGGAATCTGTGACCTCAAGCTGCATGATCACCTGTGCACCCAAATCCAAGTAGATGCGATGTGAAGCACATTCATGTAGCCTTTGGAGAAACTTCATTATGCTTTCATATTTTCATATATTTAAATATTAAATGAATATTCCCACATATGGTAGCTCCTATAAATTAGCTCCTTTCTTCCTAGAAGTATTCGATTCCCTAACATGACATGCTTAAATAAAAGAAGAAATGACATAACAGAGAAAATTGCGACTACTGGTTGCAATGCCAGAGCCAAAGCATGACATCGCCATTCTTTTGGAATTTGGTTTACATAACCGCAACACTAGTAGCTCCTTAAAAAGGGTGAGAGTATGGTCATGTTTTGCACTCTCTGTGTGTGATGTCTCTCTGGACAGAGGCCTTGGTACCTGTCTGATGTCCTTCTGTGCTTTTGGGCTTGAGCCTCTCCAGATGGGATGACTACGGCAAAAGGTTCTGGTCAAAATAAACTAAAGGAGGTTGCTAAAAAAAAAAAAAAAAGGATCTGTCTTGTGAGGAAAAGAGAAGGGGGCTGCAGAGCAAGCCTAGCCCTGGGAAAAAGTACATATTACTTTCCTAGGGCTGCAGTTAAAAAGTACCACAAATGGGTGTCTTATAGGCAAAGATCTATTTTCTCACAGTTCTGGAGGCTAGACATCCAAAATCAAGGTGTTGGCAGAGTTGGTTCCCCCTGAAAATGTGAGGGAGAAACTGTTCCTTGTTTTTCTTCTAGCTTCTAGTGGTTTGGTGGAAATCTTAGGAGTTCATTGGCTTGTGGCAACAAAACTCCAGTCTTTGTATGGTATCTGCCCTGTGTCTCTGGCTCTATGTCCCAAGTTCCTTTTTATTTTATAAAGAAACCATCGTATTGAATTATGATGCAACCTAATAACTTTGTGTTACTTTACCATCTGTGAAGTCCTTATTTCCAAATAAGGTCACATTCATAGATACTGGAAGTTGGGACTTCCTTATATTTTGAAAAGACATCATTCAATCCATGATAAAAAAGGGGGGGGGAGCATCAAGCTCCGTGGGAAGGAGTGGAAATTGGACCCAAGAGACATCTTTACCTCATTCCCCTCTTCCCTGATCTCTTTATGACATCCTCATCCAGGTATCTGTAAAATTATGGGAGGTAAGGGTGGAAGCTTCACTCCACTCAAAGACTCCTCCAAGGGGCTCTGCAGTTAGACTGGGCTCCTAACTGACTCTGGAAGAAATGCAAATGACTAATAAACATAATACACTCAACCTCACAGGAAACCTAGGAAATGGGAATTGAAACAGTAAGATATACTGAAAGGACTATAAATAGGAAAGAGACATAACCTGACTGCTTTTTAAAGGAAAGCATCATCATTTTCAAATTTTAATGTCAAATATCAAGACATATACCAAGATTTAAATAGTTCAGATTTAATTTTTTTGTAATACAAAAGAATTGATTATACCCACAAAATTATCAGTATGTAAAAACAACTTGGAATTCCCAAACACTGAGATTCCAGCAATCCTAATTGTGATTACGTGCTTAATTGGGAATAACCAGACCAAAACTCATCCCAACAATTTCCAAGGACACCTTATATGTAGCCAAAATATGTGAATTTTTAGAATTAAGCCCTTTGTAAAGAGGTTAGATTTAAAAGTCAAAATAGTTTCAGTAATTTCTTCTGAGAGGAATTACCTGACTCACCTCCCTTACACAATGAGAAGGTGAAGTCTATAAATACCCAGCAGGTTAACCATCCCGTCTGGCCTGCGAAGGTGTTTGGATGAAGGCAGGCAGTAGGCTAGTTATTTAGTGCCTGACCTCTGGAGATAAACAGATCTCAATCCTTCTCTCAGCCCC
>NW_017731445.1:2876457-2880386 GCF_001890085.2 Hipposideros armiger | reverse complement strand
TTTTTTATTTCCATCAATACAAGCAATATATTTATTTTCTAAGGGTAGATGTGTCTGTCATCTTGTATGTTATCTAGCCCCCTTTGCTTTTCCCCTGTTCCCCATTCCCTGGGTGGCCCTGTGTCTTATTATTTCCCTAGTCTTCTCAGAGGTGGGCTGTGTTGAGGAGGACCCATGAAGTGACTGTCCATGACTTTGGAGTCTGCACAAAGACAGTATAAAGTCCAATTAGCTCTTTCTAGGGCCTTTGGTCAATGGGGCTGACTTTGTGCAGTGGACATCCCTTCCTTATGCCAGCTCAGGTTCTAGAACCTCACTACTCTTTAGAAGGTGTCTAATCTATTCCATCTCTTCTTGCTGTGGTGCTCTGCTCAAGGACGTATTCAGTCTGTCTCCCATTTGGGAGGTTCCTTATCCTTGCCTTCTGCTCTTCTCACATACTCTCCCCCTCATTTTAAATTTTCACTTCCATCAAAACATCACAACTGTGCCCATTTTTGACAGAGCACTCAACCTTAATGTTAACTCAGCCTTGAGCAGGATTCTTCGCCCCTGCCCCAAACATATTTTTTCTTTCTGGGTATAAGAAATAACAGACACAATTCTACATTTGGATCCAGAAGAACATATGTTGAGGTGACCCCTCCTAGGCCCTCATGGACAGGGTCCCCTCTAGTGAACAGACCTTGGTACGGAGCTCTAGCTAGACAGACTAGTTAGTGCATCACCCTAGGCAGCGGTTCTCAACCTGTGGGTCGCAACCCCTTTGGGGGTTGAACGACCCTTTCACAGGGGTCGCCTAAGACCATCGGAAAACAAAAAGATATTTACATTACAATTCATAACAGTAGCAAAATTACAGTAGCAAAATATAGAGTAGNCCTTTATTGACTTCTCTGCCTTTTCTCCTTTGTGTTTTGTAAACTACCTGCACCCAAGTCCTTATTTCAGGGTCTGTTTGGGGGATTCTGAAACAAAGTCAGATGAGATAAGGAATAATATTGCAAGGCATTAGACAGCATAAATTGGTAACTACAATATTGCCACAGGGATATGAAAGACAGTTTGGGGAATATAATTAATGTTGTAAGGATTTTGTAGGGTGTCAGATGGGCACATGTCTTGGTTGAGAGACCACTTCATGGACAGTGGGGGTGCTTGAGCACTGCACTGTACACCTGAAGCTGAAGTCGAATAATACTATATGTGAACTATAATTTAATATATAGATAGTCATGAGATATGGAGTGTAGTATAGGGATAAGAGTCAATGGAATTGTAATATATATGACATCGGGGTGGCAATAGATTGGGTGAGGGAGGTTATCACTTTGTGAGGGGTGAAATGTCTAACTATTACATTGTTTTGTACACCTGAAACTAATAATTAAAAAATAATAATATTGGGTCATCGGGAAAGTCATGGCACATTTTTGCATTGAAAAACATGGAAAAATACGTCATGACTTTCCTGACGACCCAATAATATTCCAGTATCTGGACCTTGAGGCATTTCCAGAAGAAGCTTCTGCTTCTTCTCAGCATCATCAGTACTTCAGCCATAACCAACTGCTTGTAGCTCCCCTAATGTGCCCGCTTGCTCACACCACAGACCCTTTGCTGCACTTTGCCCATTGGGAGGAATGGCCCCATGCCCAGGCCACCTCCATCTTCCTGTAGAAGTAATATTTTTTGCTCATAATTCAGTCCAGACCTGACTCCTCCATTCCAGTTTGCCAATCCCTTGCAGAGTTGAATGTGCTTTTGTCTGCATGCCCATGCCTCTGTCACAGCATGTATCACATGATTTGGAAACAGCTGGTCTACCTGTCTGTGACTTAACTGTGAACTCCTTAACCATAGGCTGGGACTTCCTCCTTTTCTCTGAATTCCTAGGACCTAACCATGGAACTGGTAAATAAACAAATGGTCAATACATTTGTTTTGTTTTGTTTTGTTTGTTTGTTTTTTGGAATAACAGTATTCTCGGGATGGTACCCCTGTGAATCCTGGTTTTATAGTTTCCTAGTGAGAATTTGTGCAACTGGACTTTATTTTCAGGGGCTTTTGTTTGCCCTTATTTTCAACCTAAACTTTTTAGGACTGGGACATACAGAATTTGGTTAACCTTTTAAACAGGGGAGAAATCTAATCTACTGATACCTAGCTTAATACTTTTATTCCCCCACTCAACCAAGGCAGAAATGCAGGAAGAAGAAAAAAAGCCTACTTGTATATTTTCACATTCGTTATGACAGTAGATCTTCNCTCTCTCGTAGCTCTGAACCTTGGCCAGGTCACCTCACCTCTCTCTGAGCCTCAGCTTGCTCATGTCTAAAACGAACTGATAGATGTACGGCTTCTGGAGTCTTGGCTAGGGTGGAATGGGGTGATGAATGTACAGCTATAAAGCAGCCCTAGGACCTTGCACCAAACATTGTGAAAGCTTGATGAACAGTAAGTATCAGTATAAAACGCCCAGGAGTATGGCTCCTTCAACTTCTTCAATGCCATGCAAAAAAAACCTGTGATGTATTAACTTCTATATTGACACATCCTTGTGCACTGCCTTTTGTGCCACTAATAAAAGGATATGCCTTTTTTCAAATGCCTAAAGTCCCACAAAGGAAATAACAGAAAATTATGTACTCACACCACCTCAGCACCCCTCCCCGCCCCCCCCAAAAAAAGAGAGAACAGCTTTTCATTTATAACCCCTGGACGCCTGAATCCAAGAAGAATTCTCATCATATTATAGACTGATGTTGTCCGAACAAAGCTTATTACAAATCAATACCACAGTGCATCTTCCCTTGTTGTCCCAAATTTCAAAGGGCTAGATTACCCTGCTGGGTATTTCTTTTTCTAGTTCAAAGCTTACAAGAAGCTAAAAGGGAAACTGGCCCATATAGTGCAACTGACTTTAGTGAGAAACAGCACGTTAGCGGGGTAAATGTAAAAAGGAGACTCGGGCTTCTCAAGGCCCAGGATGTCCATGCCAGTTGACTTGTCAAAAAATATGTACCAAAATAAGTAAAGATTTTTTTTAAGTATTCTTCTTCACAACAGCCATAGGGAATGGTGGTATCCAATACTAAGGTGGTACACAGAGCAAAACATTTTAAATGAATGTTAAGAAGCAGGCATCAGTGTTTTATGCGAGTGTGCTGTCTCTCTTTTGTCTTGCATTTGCTCTGAGTCTTCAGTTTGGTTTCAAATATATAATTACACTCTTGAGTCCTAGTAGTTCATTTATTTTTGACAGAAGGTTTTTAAGAAGTCAAAACTCTGTATTAGGCTAATTTGGTTTATATTATAATGCAACACATTTCTTCACCATAAAGATGGTTTGGTTTATTGTCTCAGTGTTAAGAATATGCTTTTTGAGGTAGCACTGGATTGGCTGAATTACTGGATGGGCTTGGTTTCCCAAAGGCTCACAGGATAGAGTTTTCTTTGCCTGAACAATTGATCAATACTTATATGTTCCAGGCACCATGGCTAATTCAAAGGCAATGAGACACTATCCTTGCCCTCGGGGGACCAACCATGTAAATAGAATGGAATATTCAGAGACCACAAAGACAAAAGCTAGTGCATGGTAAGAACTGTACATGTTTTATATTCAACACATCCTGTGTGTTCACAGAAGAGGGAGGAGGAACTTCGCGTGATGAGTCCAGCTTCAAAGCTGAAGACTGAGTGAAGGGTGTTAAATGTTTAGAGTTGAGGAAGAGTAAATGCCCTCAGCAAGGCTGTGGACATGGGTATGAACTACATAATGGTTGAAAGGAGGAGATGAGTAGCCTGCTTTGGGCTGTTTAGCAAACACCATTGACATTCTGCCCTGTATGTCCTCGGCCCTCCTGAGCTCACCCACACCTGGGGGAGAGTTTCTTACTCTCAATTTTCCACTTCAAGTTCCTGTT